>NW_017726030.1:0-14692 GCF_001865875.1 Lupinus angustifolius
CTTTTATTATGTTGTTCATAAAGTAGAGTTTATATTTGTACTTTAAGTATTTTATGAAGGCATAACTATAGGGGATGATAATAAAATCATATGAACCTTTATGTAGTTTTTGACTTTTGTAAATCTTGAAATTTCTTCCTTGTTCTTAGATGGAAAAACTATATCTTTGGACAAGGTTAGATGAGTTATTTTATAGAAGATTTTATTGAAGTTCATTTAAGTTTTGAAGTGTTAAATTTGCATTGTTTCTTAAGTAGAATTATATTCTAACTTCTAAGTATACGAGTAACCAGTAAATAGTAATCGTACCAAATGAATGGTGAATGATGTAATGATTATGTATAAATTTTTATATTAATGGTACATAAATATTACTCTATAAGTATTTCTTAAACTCTTGGTTATTTCTGAATAGTATATTAAGAGGATATTGGTGAAAGGATGGATGAAACAAGCATAACATTCATACATTGAGATTATGGACTTTTATCCTCATAATCTGAGATTATAACATCATTCATCATTGTGCATTTTTATATGTGATGTATATATTGTGATTATAATGCGTGTCTGTCTGGATGTGATATTCTGTGTAATTCCATGTCGTCAATGAGTAATATTCATTAGATGTTTTACTCCCTTTTCTTTTTGTTTGTCTTCTATTCGCGTTTTGTTCAGATGGATCATTCTACCAAGATTCTGAGTTACCGCTTTTCGATGTCTTAGGAGGGGGCATGGAGGATTGAGGGAAACAGTTATACCTACACAGACCCTTGTGCTTTTTGATTAGTGTACCTGTGTGGGATATTTATTTTGGAGTAGTTTTATTTGGGCGACGATTAGGTTCCGCCTTTTACTTTGTACCAACATTTCATGATATTCTAATGAAGTATGATTCAAAGTTATATTGAGTTATATTTTTATTACCTTTAGGTAATGGTGTTTTTAATTTTTCGCATTGTATGTTACTTAAAGTGATGTTCTGAAAATGAAACGAATATAAGGAAATAAATTTTATATGGCATCATTATTTAAAAAATACTCATTTTTGAGCAAGATTTTTTTGGAGTAATTTTCGGGGTGTTACAACAACTGGCTGCGAGGGTCCGTTACTAGGTTCAGATTTATGTTGGCGAAACTCGGCTAGTAGTTGGACTTGTCATTGGATGATCTGGCCTTGAGTTTTGATCATATGTAGGAGTTGTTGGGTAGTGGGTGCTTCTAGGATGGGGTTGGGGGGATGACTTTGGCTGGCCTATTGAAATTGTTGTACTAGTGTCGGAGGGTCAATAGAAGAGGTGTCATGATTTGGGAAAATGTTTGTGTTGAGAGGTTCTGCTTGGCTAGGTGGTTGAGCTTGGTTACGGGTGGTCACCATGTTGTAGGTAAGCCATAGACGGCGCCAATGTTCTTTTGTATTAGGAAGGGATAGTCGGTAATGGAAGAAGGATGGTTGGTGAAGGAGGAGGAATGGTCAGTGATGGATACCCGGTTGAATGCAAGAGATCAGAAAGCTTGGTCGAAGTATCGTCTGGACCCGCCGGGGGAGGTACCTGAAAAGGTTCTCCGACAATCAATCAACTATGTATTCTAGAGAGATAAGGGAAGTAAATAAGAGAGAAGTTAGAGTGAGTAGCAATAAGTGTAGCAATAAATGTGGGAATGAGAAAAAAATATACTTCATGTGCGGTCTCTTCTATTTATAGAGTTTAGGGTATGTTGAGATGATATCTCGCTATTGCCCAACATCTAGCTGATACAGTGGATGTACTCTGATCATTCTTGTCTGTCCTGCAGATATGCTCTTGTCAAATTGTCGGGGGCAGGCGGAATGTACAGGTGGCGTGACAGGCGGCCTGTTAGCTGACATTGAGGGTGGGTCAGTGACGCATTAATGATGAGGTCAGATGTATATTAAATGGTGAGTCAGACACAATAATGTTGCGTTAGGAGTATTTATGTTGTGTCAGGAGCATTTATGTCATATGTCGCAAGTGAGTCCATCTAAGGCGGGTAATGAAGAGATGAGGAATATTGTATTGGACACTAGAGCCAGAGGGAGGATAGCCTAATTATAACCGGGGTAGAACACCGTTAAAAATAAAAACAATTCCAAGCAATATTCTCGGTAGATAGTATGAACTGCATGGTTCACAATCCAGAACGAGAATGCAACAAAAATCTCCTTGTCCTTTATTGTACAAGAAAGATATTAATATTTGTTGATGTGTCGTGTGTGTAGTGTGTGAGCCTCTGTCCCACGTTGAGTGTCGTACTTGGTGGTTGATGTTCCAAATATTACTTTTGGCTCGCAAATTAAGTTATTTTGTTGGCAATAAACAATCAATAATATTCTTAACTGTTATATGTCAATGGTTGGTTCATCAGAATGTTTTTGTGAAGATAGGAAGTCAAAAGTTTAACATTTGTGTATTAATATAAAAAAATTTATATTATCACGTGGATTATTTTAATTATTTATGAATCGATCAATTCTTATTTACTCATAAATTATGGATGAATAAATTACAATGTCTTTACGCTTTCTGTACATAACTTATTTTCTATTTTATTGTTCAATTGGTAAAGTGAATTGATGTCATTTTTTATTAAAAAGAATTAAAGATCCATTGACATATTATTATGACAAATGTATTATTGGCCCTTACGTGTATATTGCGCAGAGTTAAAAAAAGGATGTAATTAATTATCTAAATAAATTGACACTAATAATATAAATAATTAATTAATATACCAATATTTTACTCCTTCCAAATCTGTGTTTATTTTTAGTTTTTAGTTTTATTTCAAAACTATTGTTATTTCATATTTTCAATATTTCTTCAAAAAAACATTCCTTTCAATTCTTCCCTCATACGTGAATACCAATTACTACTAAAATATATGGAAAATATAAAAAGGAAATAAATAATGATATTTTAATAAGATTTTTTAAAATAAAAATAATTTCATTTCCATTCTACCTCAAATATGAATGCCAATTAGTGATTACAATTATTATACATGGAAAAATTATAAAAGAAATAAATAAGGATATTTTAATTAGAATATAATATTAGAATATATATTTTTTGTACTACAAGTGATATTCTCTCATCTTTTGATAAGGAAGTAATCTCTTTCAGGTTGTCCCTCTCACCAAGTGTTACTCAAAAGAATCAAATCATTGATGTTTTATTCATTATGAGAATCTAACACTGATTTATACCATTAAATCAATTCCTTGTTGATATTATTATAATAATTTCTTTGAAGTGTATCTACTATCTTAAATATGAGATAGAGCATACGTTTTTCTTAACTCATTCCTATAAAAATAAGAATATTCTTACTTTGTTTTCCAGTGACATTTTTATTTTATGAATTATGTTCTTAAATAAAATTATGAGAGAGAAATAAAAATGAGGTAGGTTGTGAGATAGAGAAATAAAAAAAGTAGATATTTGATTAAAAATGAAGTAAGTTATGAAACTCAAATAAAAAATAATATTTCTTATTACAAAAAATATATATGTTTTTATTATTTTATAAAATAATATGAATATCTAAATATAAGAAATAAGTTAATGCAATAAAGCTATACTGTTGACTTTCTTTTCTTTTTATAATCCATGTATGAAAATGTGTCATAAGACTGAGTATTTGAGATAGGCTTCACCACAAGTATGAAAATGTGGAACACGTATTCATTACTCAACAACATTTGGCAGTGAATATTAAAGGAGATGCCTAATAAGTTTTTCTTTTTCTTGTTTTTTTGTTGTTAATGAAATGTAGGGCTATCATTCATTTGGAATATGTCTTTAATTAATGCATGGAAGTTAACTTTAGAGTGCAGAATGTGAGGCCCAGAAACGTTCACATAAAAGGACAAAGAAAAATTCAAAAGGGGACTATAATCCATGTATCCATTCTCTAACATTCTAACATCCATATATTGTATAATTAGAAAGATTTATACTTACTTAATATATTATCTATTATTTATAACTATATCAATTCTCTAACAACTGTAATATTCATGTAACGTCAATGCAAAAATTTATATACAATTAATATATTATTTACCATTTATTTATATTATTTTTCAGAAGAGTAATAATTAAAAGTGAATAATAGATGATATATAAAAACATTTACACCATGAATACATTTTTTCTCTTCTCTAACACTCCATCCTTCCATATTATCAATCACATTAAGAAACAAAATGTACCTTAAAAAGAGGGTTGATTAGCATTAAATTTAAAAGTTACCATCTACAGCTATTATTGTATAAAATATTGTTTACATAATATATAGTTGATTATTTAAATATTATTAAATAAGAGATAATAATAAATATACAAATGACATAGGATGAATTGATGACCATATAAAAAACTCATTTGTCATTAAGAGATAATTGAAATATATTATATTTTATTCTTCATCATTCTTTATAATTATTATCCAATATATATTATTCATACAAGTTCATACTCAAACAATAACTTTTTAGAAAAATATTAATATATTAATTAATTGGAAAGATAACATTAATATTCCACCATATGAAAATAATTGTTTACTCTCATCATAAGGGCATTGTTGAATTTTTTTATCTAATACTCCCTTGTAAACAAACTTTTACTTTCTAAGCAGACAATTATTTTGAAACAAAGGGAGTAATTAATTGAATGAAAATAGAAGATGAATAAGTTTCATTAGTGAAAGATAATTTTATAAAACTACTTAATAATTGTTGAAAATTTTAATGGATATTAAAAATACTAATAACTTTCATTAATTCACATAAACTTCCCAAAATAATTTTATAAAAATTAAGTGGGGTAGTACCAATTACGCACTATTGATCCCCATTGCTTATCACACTTCTCATTGATTGGTCATAAATTTTTATAAATATAAATAAGATTTGTTTATAGGAAGTATGAATAGATAATTTCATTAATACCCTATACTACTCGGAAGAAATTAGTCACCATATTAGTTACTTAAAAATAAAAGTAGGAATTGATTAATTTGGTGACAGATTTAGTGTTGATAATAAATTCATTGAAGGATCAAGTTTAGAGCAAATTTTAAAATTAGTATCAAATTGAATAATTAATACCATAAGAAATCTTTTGAAGGACTAAGTTGATAATATTCTAATTTGGAAAATCAAATTCATTATAAACTCTATTTTAATATTAGATAAACGTTAACCGATTCTTAAAAACACTAGCTTAAGTAATAAAATATAAAATTTTGCTTTTAAAAATTTAGATCTTCAGAAAATCACTAATGGACAACTTTTCCATCAAAACTTTTTCCCCTTCATTAGAAAAGATAGAAGAATCCAATACCGCACGTGAAGGATATTATAGTAAAACCATCCTGCAATGACAAAATAATTGATGAGTGGTCACGGAAGCTGGCTAAGGGCAAAAACGTATTTCCCTCTTCTCAACACAATCAGCTTCAACCACAAACCTTATCACGCCCATCATATATTTCTATAAATTAACGCTCACCCTCTTTCACAATTCCTACACCCAAACACACTCTTATAATATTGATCTCCGTTTCTCTCTTTTAATAATAGCTTTTTCCTTTGATTCCTTCCATTCCAATTTCAGCTTTTTTGCCTTCTCTTTCGTAGCTGTAAGCGTTTTTTCCTTCCTCCGTCTTCGACTCGTTGTTCTTTTCTTGCATTCATTTGTTTATTTTTCTTCTCGTTATTTATTTATTTATTTTCTTCTCTCCAGATTTTGTTTGATTTGTTATCATCGGATTGTGGTTTACACATAAGTGAATTTTGGCATTAATATTTCCAGGTACTAATTCTTTCTTTTTTCTTCAGATTCTGTAATTGTTACACGTGCTTTATTGCTTATGTTTTAGATATAACGAATATATCGTTTTCTGATTTAAAAAGATGTTCCTCTCTTCGTATCGTTTAGATGGTGTTATTATATATTTTTTATTTTCAGTTGTTAATTAGAATTATCATTATCATGTGTTTAAATGTACTTCGGCGCAGAAAATAATATTATTTTAAAATGTATGGCTAAAAAGTTATCATTGTTTCAGCCACACAATATTCTTGAGGCTTGTGTCTCTTTTTGTGGTCGACGTGTACAATTTTCTTCCTTTTCTCTATTAACATCTGGCTTTGTGGTCCATTAAATTTTTTATCCCCTTATGATGTTCTGTTATTGTCTTTATTCTACTTCATATTCGATTTCTATGTTTCTAAACCGCAGATCCTCTATACTCTTATGTTAAATCTATCCCTACTAACAAGGTTTTATATACTGTCTCCAACATTCGTTAATACATCACCGTCTGTAACGATTGCGGACCATATTTTAAACCGTGTTTATTAACGTTGTTTCATGACATTCTGATTGTTATAACAGTTTTTGTGGACACTTTGTTTACCTGTTTATTGGTTTGTATTGAAACAGAACTGAATGAGCTAATGGAGTCTAAAGGTGGGAAGAAGAAGTCTAGTAGTAGTAGTAAATCATCCTTATTCTACGAAGCTCCCCTCGGTTATAGCATTGAAGACATTCGCCCAAACGGTGGAATTAAGAAATTCAGATCTGCTGCTTACTCCAACGTAAGTTTTCTAAACACAATAACAGTAACAATGTACTTCATACCGGTGATTTAAATTGCGGCCAATCCCATAAAATTACGGGATAGTTTGCGGAATGTAATTTAAAACATTGATCAATACAAATGAAACTTTAATTTTGTTTAATTATTTGATCTTTGCTGACACTTTTGTTTATTGTTCTATTGCAGTGTGCTCGCAAGCCATCTTGATATTCTCCTTGATCTATAGACCCCTTCTTTTAAGTGCTTTATTCGGTTCTCTTTAGGTTTATTTCCTACTCTCATTCCAACATCATCTTTCCAATCCCACTCTTTTGGTTATTGTTGTTGTTATTGTGTTCGTTTCTTTTCTCTGAGGCAATATGGCCATGCAAGTTTCTGCGATTGGTTTCGAAGGATTCGAAAAAAGGTTGGAGATATGTTTTTTTCACCCTGGACTCTTTTCTGATCCTGAAGGAAAGGGTCTAAGATCTCTTGCAAAATCCCAATTGGATGAATTCTTAGCACCCGCTGAGTGCACCATTGTTTCTTCATTATCTAATGAAGATGTTGACTCCTATGTTCTTTCTGAGTCCAGCCTTTTCATTTACGCCTACAAAATTATCATTAAAACTTGTGGCACCACAAAATTGCTCCTTTCTATCCCACATATTTTGGCATTGGCCGAGTCTCTATCCCTCAAAGTTATGTCTGTAAGGTACACTCGAGGAAGTTTCATTTTTCCCGGTGCTCAATCCTTTCCTCATCGCAATTTCTCTGAGGAAGTGGCGATCCTCGATGGCTACTTTGCGAAACTCGGGGCAGGTAGTGTTGCCTATGTTATGGGTGGATTAGACAAAGTGCAGAAGTGGCATGTTTACTCTGCCTCTGCTGATCGTGTGAACCCATCTGACTCTGTTTACACTCTAGAGATGTGCATGACTGGCTTAGACAAGGAGAAAGCATCAGTTTTCTATAAAGATCTATCAGGTTCTGGTGCAGTAATGACTGTAAATTCTGGTATTAGAAAGATTCTTCCAGATTCTAAGATATGTGATTTTGAGTTCGAACCATGTGGTTATTCAATGAATTCTGTGGAAGGTGCTGCTGTTTCTACTATTCATGTTACTCCTGAGGATGGTTTTAGTTATGCAAGCTTTGAAAGTGTGGGATATGATTTGACCAAGATGAATTTGAACAAATTGGTCAAGAGGGTATTAGCATGCTTCCAACCTACTGAGTTTTCAATTGCTGTTCATACCGACCATGCAAGTAAGTTCTTTGAGCAGAACTTTTTGCTAGATGTCGAGGGGTATTGTCTTGAAGAAAGGAACCATGAAGGGTTTGGAATGGGTGGTTCTGTTTTCTATCAGAAGTTTGAGAAGACTTTTGAGTCTGGTTCTCCTAGATCAACTCTGAAGTGCTGGAAAGATGAAGATGAAGAAGAGTAGTATAGTTTTATGTTTATGATATTATTCAAAGTATAAATTTGGCCTTTATAATAAAGGCTTCTTATTGATTTCATTTCTTGTCATTTTTAATTTTGTGTTTGATGTTTGGATATGTTGCATGTTTACATCCTTAGTCTCTCTCTAAGGTCATTGTTCTCTTTACTGTAAAATGTTAAATGGAATAAAGCACTTTGTTTGGGATCATCTTGCTATGTTTATCTGAGAAGTTTTGAACATATATTTGTCCATACGAGTCTGAAATTTGCCTATGAAGTTTGTCTATTTTGTTGATAATAACTTTGCTTTGTTCTAATTCACGGCGTAAAACTTCATTCATGTTTGCCTCTGCCTACTTGTCAACAACCATGTTTAGTTTTATATTTTATATTTAGTTTAATTAGGGCTCCTCCATTTAGTGAGTGGAGTATGAGTCCCGTAAGGTAAAGAAAATGAATTTAATGGATATGCCATAAATATTTATATACAATTAATGTATCATTTATTATTTATTTGTATTATTTATATAGAGTTAATAATAGTTAAATATTAATTGTGAATGATACAATTAGAATATATAAAAAATTTATATTATCAATACATACATTTTTTCTCCATTATTAACATAGTCATGAGTTTAATTTTCAATATGAGAAACTCTTTTTAACCAAAAATATGCAAGTATTTCTATAAATACATGATAGAATGAACTCTATTGTAACCCCAATGAATATTAGAAGCCAACTTATATAAACTATTATCACCATATCTTATTTTCTATTTTATCCTTTAATTTTTTTAATTTTTTACAGAAAAATTATATAATTTTAAATAACTACCATTAACACAATAACAATCTGCATATTGACGTATCTGACACCATCATCACAGAGACTTCTGATAAAGATCACCTCGTTGGTGAAACCTTTATCCACAAGATGGGTATCTACAAGTATGGAAGTACTTAGAAATACCAAGAGGATTACATTACCATGAATTTGGATCTATCTGATGATGAGGATTAGGTTGGTACAGATCAACCTAATGCAGAAACTTAAGGGGAGCCATCTAGAACTGCGCCGCAGGAACCATCCTTTGGATTAGCTCAGTTGGGTGCCATGGAGCTAAGGCTGAACAATAAAATGGACTTACATTTTCAGACTTTGAAGGACTCCTACCATACTGATTTGAAACAATTTGAGGAGCGTCAGGTTGCCTACATCGATAACTACTATCAGACTATGAGGAGCTTTGTTCAGAACACTACTAAGGCACAGGATGAGAGGTTTTGTGCAGAATTTGAGAAGTTGAGATTCCTCATCCAAGGTGATAGTAGTCTGACTGTACCTGATGATAGAGATCCTCCTTCGCATCCCTAGATTAGAAGTCCTTAGACCTTAGATTGCCTTAGGTTTAGTTCTTTTATATGGCTAATTTTCAGGATTTATGCTGCTTTGTAATTTTGAGACATATTTGCTTTATGCTTTTTGGGTTGTAACTCTAACTATCTACTATTGCTGCACTACTATGACTTGATATGCATGCCATTTGAACTTAAATCGTTACTATTTTGGTTTTACTTTGCTGACATAACACTCCTATCTATGTCAAATATAGCATGAATACATGTTTAATTGTTCTTGATCATGTTTGGTTATATGTATAACATCACTTATCTCTTTACTACAAAACGAAACAGTATAAAAACCTTGTTGCAGGTTGTTTGTTACCCTTATCTCTTTACTGTTTTAAGTAGTTTTTAATTGCCCATTGTAGCTAATAATTTGAATATAGTAACTCTACCATATAAAGATCATTTCTGTTCAAATATATCTGCTATATCATTTCTGTATAATCTGTAAGTGACTGTGTAATTGAGTCATTCAGCAACTGTTAATTTTTTGCGACTTAATCGATTAAGGCAGTCTTTAGTCGATTAACTATGTGATTTTCCATAATAGGGCTTTGGTGCGAATAGCAGTAAGTGGGAACCGCGACAACTATTCACCCCCCTCTTCTAGGTGTATTCTGTCATTGATACCTAACACAACCCATAGCTACTCTTCTAATCTATTCTAATCTTCCATAGGATTTGTCCTTATATCTAGGATATTGATTTGAATTAGGTTGTTGAGTTTTTATCTTTAGAGATTCTGATTAGATTTAGGTAGTTGAGTCTTTATCTTCAAAGATTCTGATTAGAATTAGGTGGTTGAGTCTTTATGTTAAAAGATTATGATTAAAATTAGATGGTTGAGTCTTTATTTTAAAAAATTATGATTAATATTATCCAGCCACCTGAAATAGCATAGAAATACATAATAAGATTTGATGCAAATATTTGACTCGATATATATTATGAAGTACATTTATGTAAACTGTTAGGGTTAAAAGGTGCTCAACTATCCTTATTATTTAAGGAAATTTTTGCACTTAACAACTCTCCCCAACTTAAAACTCCGTTTGTCTCCAAAGAAAAGTACAAGTCAAGACTCAACACGTGTGCATGTAAAAAAAATGTAGAACAATAAAATTCCAAATACACCCAACGTGGTTCAAGGAATATTACTTTTATCACCGAACATTCATAAAACATAATTCAAGAGTAAACAACTCAAAGAAATGTATGGTACCCAATACTAATTTATGCAATCAATGAGTTGTATGATAGTGAAATGCTCTCAACATGCAATTTATTGTTAGTCGATCAAGAAAGGCAGAGCTAAAAAATATATGACGATCAATGCACTTCTAGGTGTAATGTGTTTCTGTTATCAAGTGGAAATTGAGTCTCTCTATTAATGCACTAAGCTAGTATGAAATCAAATTTGATATTCGTCTCCTGTCAAATCAATAGTAGATGCTTAGCATGAACCACTAAGGTCTTCCTCTTGGTTGTAATGAGGTTGAGCTACAAAAATTATGGTTTTTCAGATATCAAATTTCTTAAGAAGTTAAGAGAACATACTAGATTTTTATTTATTTCCACTCTCCATACTTGAACTCATTAAATATTTTTCAACTTTTTTGTATCATTCCCTTTTCTCCATTTTCTATCTTTTCTTCATTTTCACTCTCATTATTTTTAGGAGCTTTCTATTTTTCTATTTTTTATGAAGGAACATGTAGTTTCTGCCTCAATTTTATCACCATACACCATTTCGATTCTTTATCCTTTGAATATTAAAAATTGATAGCTCCCTTAACTTAATAGAAAAAGGATTTTCCTTTTTTTTTGTATATGTAAATTGAAGTTCTATGTAATTCTCAAAAGAAAGGTTAAGGCTCAATGGGGAAGCAAATGTTAAATCATGCAAGGATTTTCAATATATTTGGCCTAGTGGTGCTTTCATGACAGAACTGCCTTGATCATTTCCATGCATCACATCCACCACGATGATTAGAGACTCAAATAAATCCAACAATGCTAACAGTGCAATCTTACAAGATTTATCTAGTAGTGTATCAGTATTGTTACCGTAGCTTGCAACAATTCTAAATGACTTGAAATAATACTTACTAGTTGAGTCATGATTAAGTCGGTCTCTTTAAGATGTTTCGTGGCACTGCCCAAAATGTGCAAGCAGACTATCAACCACATCGTCCCTAGGATAAAACAGTTCAGATCTCTGTTATAGAATTCTTCTTACACTATAAGAATCAATCTCGAATACACCCACCACAATATTGCTACTAATGTCAATTCTCGAAGTGCTCACAATATTACTATTCGTGCCAATTCTTTTCCCACAATCTCACTACCAGTGTTAATTCTCGAAATGCCCACAATATGGCTACTTGTGCCAATTCTTTTGTCTTAATCTGACAACCAGCGTCAGTTCTCGAAAATTCCACAATTTGGCTTCTTGTGCCAATTCTTAGTGCCACAGAAAGAAAGTGGGAGAAGTTTGTCGGAAATGCATCAGTGAAAAATATGAGGGAGAAAGAAAAAGTTGAATGAAAGTGCATTCAACTTGGGGCAAGAAAATATGAAAGGAGGAAGCTTCTATTTTTAACAGGACATTTTTTCCAAGTTCCTCACCTTTCCTATGTGGGACTTGAGAGTTGTTTTCTTCAAAACTCTTTTATGTGGGACTTGGGAGTTTTTCAGATTTCACACCCAAAATTTTTCACTAATGGCTTCTAACATACTATGTTCCAACAATGCCCCACTTGAAATTAAAAAACGATTTCCGAGAATTTTCGTGGTCTCAATAAAGATTGTGCATAAATAAACACTACGCTAGAATTGCAGTTCAACAACATATATTTTAGATGTATAACAACATTTTTGTACGCTTTCTATTTGACTGTAGTAGTATATTGTCATGATTAACAATGCTTATAATATGCTGTAGTATCTATCTATTACCTATATAACAAAAAAAGGTCCCTCATGACATGTTTCAATCTCTCAAGCCCTCAAACATGTGTCAATCTCTCATCAAAACTAAATGTCCCTCATGACATGTGTCAATCTCTCAATCAAAACTTTCCCTCCAAAGCATGTCAATCTTCCATTTTTGTTCATTGTACAATTTAATTATAATGATTAATGGTCCCATATGTTTCTTATTCCATGAAGAAATTACATCTCACAATAAAGGGGATTGGATCCCTTTTCATATGTGAATTACTTCTCCACCATTATCATTTCATATCTCCATATTCTTCTCCCCCTTTCATTTCATATTTCTCTCTTCTTCTCTCACATGTCTACAATCCAATGTTTCATTCGTCAATCTTCATTTCATTTAAACTTAATATGATGGCTTCTATATCCCGCTATTAAATCTTCATCATTGTAGATTTGTTCTTATTTTATTTGTTGTTTAAAGTGTATTTTTATTGATTTTTTCATTCATTAACTTAATATGATGGCTTCTGTATCCCGCTACTTAATCTTCATCATTGTAGACTTGTTCTTCTTTTGTAAATATGTTGTTTAAAGTGCATTTTTATTTTTATTTTTTCATTCATTTGTTTACTTTTAGATATGTTCTTATTTTCTAGATATTTTAATTGATTTTTTTGCTTATTATGTATGTGTATTCTTATTTTTTCTTTGATTTGTTTATATTGTATATATGGTACAATTGATTTCATTATTTTGTAGATTTGTTCTTCCAATAATCATCTTTCTTAATGTCTGATTTAGAAGGATTTCATCCCTAACAATGACCAAACCCTCAATAACTATATTGTGTACCCGATCTCCATTTATATATATACACACACATTTAGTTACAAGTTACAATATTGTATTTGTTTGTTGTTATGAATTTATTTATCTTCTCATCTTATCTCACTTTTATCATCTTATCTCTTCATTTGCAGTTTGACCCTTCCTTAAAGCATATCTACGGGTTAGCGTTATGTCTATTTGTCCTTATCTTACTAAAATCTTCAATTTTATTCTCGTTTGCACAACAAATGAATTTGATTATTTTTTCTCACATGATATTTGTTAAAATATTTTTTCTCGTGTGGTTATTTTTCTAAAGCAAGAAATACGAATTGACCATATTCTTTGTTTCGATATTTGTAGAAAAGAAACCTCACATCCTATAATACAACGATTAGAGGTTATATTCATTATCTGATTGTAGAATAATAGTTCTTTAATTTTATTATGTGTTTGTTCTTTTTCATTCGATGTTATTTTTTTTCACTATCTGAATGTGTCAACTTTATATTAGTAAGAATAATTTTTAATTTTTTTATTCTCATCATAAATAATTTGACATGTTTAATTGTTGAATATGTATATTTTATCTAATTAATCATAGTAAATGTGATCATCATATCAATCATAACCACCAAAGACAATTTAATTTCATTTATATTCTACTATATAAGTAATAAATTTATGGAATATTAATATTTAATTCCATTTATATTTTGTTTTGTTTGAATTTATGGATGAGCTACAAAAATATAATATAAATTTGCATAATTATAGCTAATAAATTTGTGGAATGCTAATTGAGTAATAATTACTCATGAATGTCTTTGAATGTATTAATTGAGTAATATTAATTGGTAGTTACACTTTAAACTGAAATTATTAGGCATGATTGTCTTTAAATGTATTTTGCTCTTTTATCTAAAAACTAAATAATTATCCTCCACAATTATATTAATTTCTATTTAATAGGATGTAATAATGAAAATATTAAAGACATTTCATTTGATTATGATAATTAATTAATTTGATTTATATTTTGATTAAATTATTTATGATTCGCTAATTTTAAGCAATGCTCATTATGAATATAAATTTGCATAATTGTAAATAATAAATTTGTGAAATATGTTTATACTCAATTCCATTTATATTCTATTTTGTTTGAATTTATGGATCAATTACAAAATTTGAATTTATGGATCAATTACAAATTTTGAATTTATGGATCAATTTATATTTATATGTAATTTTTCATGATTCATTGAACTCCATGACAAGCATGATTAATTGAGCATATTACATGATTAGTTTAACATTGGAAATTTAATGCATATTTATAATTATACTGATAAAGAAATAATTAAATAATAATATCATAAAGAAACATAAAAGTTCAACATTTTTCAGCCAGTTACAAAAATGATATTAAACACTGTAACGCACCGAA
>NW_017726031.1:0-627 GCF_001865875.1 Lupinus angustifolius
TTCCAGGAATGTTGGACCCCTCACTCGGGTCCTCCTCCTCTTCCGAGTCAGACACAAGGTCGATCACCTCCACTGAGCTCTCTACATTTACGAGCTCAACGACCTCGTCCTCCTCTTCCTCTTCTTCCACTTCATTATGCCATAACCCCGTGGCATAATTCGGAGGGGATGACATTCTCAAAACCAGAGCCTTCTTGCAGGGACCTCCTCCAAGAACCCGGCTCCTCTTGGCTCTACTGGATGACGGAGCACCCAAACAATTTGACCACGTCCTATGACCGTGGGAGGAAACAGCACCATCACTCCTGACTGACGGGTATCGAAGTCCATCCTTTAGAGACCTCAGCCTCCTAGGCGGCAAGGTGAACGAAGTGTCAATGTAGGTGTCGGGTTGAGGGATCATCATCGATGACCCGTTGCACACCATGTGCAACGACAGACCGCAGGGGCCTGTGTATGTATATATGTGCTCGTCACTATCCCATTGTCCCATCGGGGACATCGTGAAGTGATAACCTCGAATGTGAATGTTGTTGTTGGTCAACTGCATAGCGAATATATACAAAACCAGAACAATACAGCAGAGAGAGTAAGACATCTAATGAACATAAATTCATTGACGGCGTG
>NW_017726032.1:0-21529 GCF_001865875.1 Lupinus angustifolius
CCATTTTAAAGTAAGTTATTCAAAGTATCCTTTAAGAGTTTTATGAGGCATTCATGTACTCATAAACCTTAACATCCCTTTTAACAAAAGTTTCTATTTTTCCAACTTGTTCCAAGCCATGGTTTAAGGCTAAAAACAAATAGAAATACATACATGCTTATTTTTCTAAAACACTTCCTAAAGGTTCCTTTGATTTCATGATCATTCCCTTTGGCTAAAACAACCAAATACATGTAATAAAACATTATAACAAAATATTTTGTTATATTTTGTTGAAACCAAATACATGGTTTCAACAAAATATTTTCATAAGTTCAAGAACATCACCATTTTCGGTTTTGAGGAGAAAATGAGTTAGAAAGAGTTTTAGAATATTTCAACAGTTGAATATGTTCTTGACATGCTCATGAACAACATACTTAAATCTAATCAACATCCGTTGGTTGAATGTTGATAGATCAAGGATTGAAGATGGAAGAAGCAAATGAGAAATGAGAGGAAAAATGAAGAGAGGATTTACCTTCTCTTTGAAAATGCAAGAGTGTGAGGGTTTAAGGAGAGAAGGGAAGATTTCCCTCTAGGCAATCATCAAAAATCTCCTAGGGTGGCTAATGATGAACTCACGAGATATTTGAGAAAGTGATGTGAGATTTGCTTTATGTAAGTCAAATTTCACATCCCAATGCGAAATGACCACTTCCCAGATACGTGCGATAAACATGCCCGAGTATTATCGGCCAATACTCTATTGGGTATTATAAATCGCCCGATTTTCATATTTGATTAGAATTTCGGATTTCGGCATTCCGAGTGAAAAATATTTAGAAAATAGGTATGGGTGTACACAGGATCTAAATTGATTCGAAATGAAATTACGAAACCAACGGTGCAATCAGAATTCAATTCCGAGTTACGGAACTCAAAAACCACTTTTTGAGCCGTACTGGGTGAGATTCGGCCCTGACAGCGGTCCGAAACCGACTGTCTCCGAAAATCATGATAATTTACCACTGAATTGGAAATGGAATTACAAGACTAAAACTCAACCAGAGTTTCGTCTAATTCTTTACCGAAAATTCCCAAAAATTCATTTTCGAAAATATAATTAATAACAATATTAATAAAATCTTATAATTCAAAATCGTAAAATTCGCGATGTTACAATCCTCCCCTTCTTAAAAGATTTTCGTCCTCGGAAATAGAGCATACCTCTCACTCAAACAGGTGGAGATAGGATTCTCTCATTGCATCCTCGACCTCACAAGTCGCATCTTCGCCATTCGCTTGACTCCATATGACCTTAACCAATGCGATTTATTTCCCTCGAAGAGTCTTGATACTCCGATCACTGATCCTTACTGGCAATGTCTCAAACGTAAGATTATCCTTTAACTGAATTGAATCGGGTTCGATTATGTGCAACGGGTCACTAATGTATTTTCTAAGTTGAGACACGTGAAAAACGTTGTGTAGATTGGACAATAAAGGTGGTAAGGCTATTTGGTAAGCTACTGGTCCAACTTTCCTAAGGATTTGGTAAGGTCCAATAAATTTTGGGGTAAGCTTACGGGCTTTTAGTAACCTGCCAATACCAGTTGTCGGAACCACTCTCATGAATACATGATCGCCTTCTTCAAAATTGAGAGGGTTCCTCCTCTTGTCATAGTAGCTCTTTTGTCTACTCTGAGCTGTCTTCATGTTCTCCCTTATCATTCAAATCTTTTCCATCGTTTGCTGAACCACATCGGGTCCTAAAATCAAATTCTCCCCCGTTTCATCTTTTGAATTCAAATCCTGACCTTGACACGGTTTTGATGAAGACACCAAGATCACAAAAAGAAGAAAATGAAGAAGACCATGAAGACATTGAAGATTCAATCTTCAAGATGTTTATAGCTAAAGTCTTTATATAGGTACTTCTATCCTTACACTCACTTTAATATTTAGTAGCAATTCCCAACTAAAAAAAAATCATTTTAAAGAATTGGATATGTTAAAATCAAAGTCAAAATTGCTAAGTAATGAGTTACGTGACTTGAGTAACAGGTTACCAGAACTATGTAACAGCGTGACAATCGATTACATAGAGCTGTTGAAACCATATTTTCAAATTCAAAATGAACAGCTTTCATCCCAATCTTGTCTCCTCTTCTTGGAAGGTTATCATGGCTGATTGTAAGCATATTTAAAGATATTGAAACATCCAAATTCACAAAACATGAAAACACAAGTTGTACACAATCCTAAAGTTTCAAAATTAAGTTTTGAACTTAATAAACTCAACGAGAGTAGTGTCAATTTAGACAATATCATAAAAGTCCAAAGACATTCAACAAACCGTAGAGGTCTTGGCTATGCAAATATTCATGTGGCTAAAAATGAGATTGTCTTAGTAAAAACAATTGTGGGAAGCTTTATAAAGTTTTATAAATAAAGTGTCCATACTAATAATATTTTTAAATAAAATCTTGGACACATAAGCATCTACCTACTTGTTCCTACTGTGATAAAATTGGTCATACACCTAACACTTGTCATATTAGAAAATATGGTGTGTCATCTTGCAAATATAAATGGAAAGAAAAAGGTGCTAATCTCGCAGGACCCAACTCACATTGGATACCTAGAAAATCTTTATAATTTGTTTTTCATGAGTGCTTGAAAGCCATAAGCAAAAATGTGTTATAATGATAATGGCTGTTCAAAGCACATAGCACGCGGAGATTCAAAATTTTCATATTCAAGTAACAAAGGCCTTGTAACCTATGCAGAGAACATCAAAAGAAAACTCTTGGTATAGGTAACGTTGTTATTATATTTAGTTTATCTAATGTCATGGTACGATCGTCTAACAAACTTTTTAACTAATAAAGGTTTTACTAAAGGACAGGTGGACACTACGTTATTCATTAAGAAAATAAATCATCGTACTTTACTTGTTCAAATTTATGTCGATAATATTATATTCGGTTCTACAAATGTTCTTCTATGTAGTGAATTTGGTAAGATGATGCATGTTGAGTTTGAGATGTCCATGATGGCTACTTTCTTGCATACAAACCAAACAACTCAAGGATTACATCTTTTTCTGTTAGTCTAAATATTGCAGGGATCTGCTGAAATGTTTCGAAATGGATGACTAGAAATCTCTCGCCACTCCTATGGGTTCTGGAACATACATTGATGCTGATGAGACTGGAAAATGCGTCGACATCTCTAAGTATCAAGGTATGCTTGGTTCCCTTCATTACCTTACTGCAAGTAGACCTGATATTATGTTTAGTGTCTGTCTTTGTGCATGATATCAATCAAAGCCTAAAGAGTCACATCTGACTGACGTGAAAAGGAAACTAAAATATCTTAATGGCACACTTGATGTAGGACTATGGTATCCTAAAGGAAGTATATCTAATCTGGTAGGATATTCAGATTCAGATTTCGTTGGATGCAAATCTAAGAGAAAAAGTACAAGCAATACTTGTCATATTCTTGGAAAAGCCCTAGTCTCTTGGTTCTGTAAAAAACAAGTCTGTGTTGCTCTAAGTACTGTTGAGGCAGAATACACAGCTGCAGGAAGTTGTTGTGCCCAAATATTGTGCCTCAAGCAACAATTGTGAGATTATGAATTAGACCTAGGATGCATTCCCATACTGTGTGATTGCTATAAATCTCATAAAGAATTCGATTATGCATTCTCGGATAAAACATATTGATATAAGACACCACTTCCTTAGGGATCATGACCAAAAGAAAGATTTTCTCTTAGAATTCATTGATACACATGAAAACTGTTGAAAAGGAGATTCGACGGGAAGCGGAAATCCACCCCTCAACAACAAAATGTGTCACTTTGTTGAAGGGTAATTCGAGTGCCTTGCAAGTTTATTTTAGTTTAGAGTGATGAGTGATGAACAACTTATTTATTTGGTGATTTTATTTATTGTCTCCCTTTTGGGTTCCTTTTAAC
This sequence comes from Lupinus angustifolius, assembly GCF_001865875.1. Lineage (NCBI taxonomy): Eukaryota > Viridiplantae > Streptophyta > Magnoliopsida > Fabales > Fabaceae > Lupinus > Lupinus angustifolius. The sequence goes on from NW_017726032.1 coordinate 3,968, forward strand.
CATACCATAAAGTTCGATCTCATTTTATTAAGTTAACCATATCATTTCTTATGAAAGGTTGGTATCAAAGAATAAAATAAACAAAAGAATAAAGTTAGAAGTTAACCGTACCACTTCTTTTGAAGGGTTGGTATAAAGAATAAAAAATAAAGCAAGAAATAAATGTTAGTTGCGAGAATGTAAATGACAGAAAATAAATGTTAGTTGCGGAAAGTAAATGACAGAAAGTAAATGATAGTTGCGGAAAGTAAATGACAGAAAGTAAATATTAGTTGCAGAAAGTAAATGACAGAAAGCAAATGACAGAAAGTAAATGTTAGTGGTTAGATTATTATTCATCACTATGAATTGCAGTATTTTGCATATTATTTCTATGTACAAAGTTACAAACCATGAATTGGTTTGAACTTATGTTTTTAGGAATCTTTTAATCAACAAATAAAATTTATAAGTCAACACTTTACTATGTTACACTTGCATCTCTTTTCAAGATTCAATTGTAGGATAGTATATGGTTATGTCGAACCAAAGGGAATTGCATTAATAGAAGAAAATCATATAGGCATATTATAGCAAAAATTATGATTAACAACTTCTTGATGATTTTTTTGTTGTGTTGCATAAAAAGTTAACAAGGAAACATAAACTAATATTCACAAATTCTTGAGGAGAAAATTGGTTTGAAATATGCAATTATTTCTAGACTCAAATGATTTTGAAAAACATTATCAAGTTATGTGTTACACTTTCGGTTAATTCCACACACCATTTCTAAATCCTTCATCTAGTCTTCTAGTATGATAAGATGATTTTCAAACCTTATGTAATACACTAAACAATAGTTAAGGGCCACTCGTCGGAGCAGGTTGTCACACCCTACTTCAGGCTCCATTAACATCAGTTAGCCTTGAACATAAGTTGCTTAAAATAGATGCGATATGGCAAGTGAACTAAGGTGTAGGTTATACTTTTTAGTTCACTTTTCAACACTTTAAGAAGAAGCATTGTTGGATCTTTAAATGAAGTTTTAGGTGATCAAACTAAAACCACATTAAGAACTTCTTAAAGAATCAAAACTTAACCAAAAATAATAACTTGAATGTATTAAAATTAAAATATGATACAAATGAGGAAAAGAAATAAAATTACACCATAATCCAAATCAATGTGTAGGAGCATAAGCCATCTATCCAAGGATGAGATGCTTTTGGACCCAAATGAGATTACAAAATTATGTTTTTGCATCACATTTGCCATCTCCTTTCTCCTCTTGAATTCTAAGTAAAAAAAATTACAAAATTTTACCTAGAACATGCTTAGAACCGTGACCAGAATTGCTTAGAGAGAAAAAGTGAAGAAGAAGAATGTGTATCAAAGATGTGGAATGAATTAGAATGAATGTCTACAATCCTCCATGTGAATATGGTAGAGTGCCTCTATTTATAGGAAACTCATAACCGCCTGACCCTCTCTTGGTCCACGTTGGGCGCACCAAACCCTTCAGCATGGGTTTGGTCCATGACTAAGTAGCTTAGTCAGCTGCTTGGTGTTGACTCATCAAACTAGTTGTGAGCTACTTGACCAGGCTATTGTGGGCTATTTTGATTAGTGCTCTGAGGCCTTGTCAAGTGAGGTCATGCGTGATGTCATAGTTGTTGGTGGCTAAGTCAAGTTGACCCCTTTGTTGGGTCCAGCCCGCTTGGCTGCTTAGGTGGCCACGCTGAGCTGCCTGCTTGAGCAGCTTGTCCTGCTCTAGCCAGGTGTGTGGTTCCAGCTAGGCGGTCCCAAGGTGCACGTTGAGCTGCCAACTTCAGTAGGTTGGCTTGTATCATGCTTGATTCTGACTATGTAAGGCTTATGCCTGACCGACACAAGTTGGTGCCATGTTAGTTGGGCGGTGCTAAGTATCCACGCCAGACTGCTTAGCGAGCATCTTCATGTTTTTGGTCCATGCTTGTGGTCAAGCACTTAGCTTGCCATTTGTGCATCAAAAGTGGCTTATGTGGACACCTCCTTCCTTTACTATTTTTTTATTCTTTTTCTTCTCTTTATTTTTACTAGAAAACTTCACACAAAGATTTGGAAAAGAGTTGGACAAAATATATAATCAAAGTATGACAATTTATCTAAAAAGTGTTGAATTAAGTTGGTTTTGCATGATTTTCATAGGATAAGTGCCATGAAAAGTGTATGAAAATTAGGTATTTTTGGCACTTATGAACAACTAGCAGATATCTTTACAAAACCTTTGGCTAAAGAAGCTTTCTATAAACATAGACGAGAACTAGGCATCCTTGATGAAGCATATCTATCTTAACATGTAGATATATACATTATATGCTTCATTATATGTATTTCATGTCTACTTGTACTTCAATATGATTTTTATTGCTTAATTTTTATTATTTTGGGGTATGGATTCTGTTACCATGGAAAGGTAATCGATTACAAGGCATCAATCATAAAAATTATTCAAAATCTAGCCAATGTAATCGATTACAGGATGAATTAATCGATTAACTGCCCAAATAGTAAGTTTGAGTAATCGATTACTCAATTGTGGTAATCTGTTACACTCTACACTATCTAAGGCAAAAATCATATTTTTAAACTCCATCTTCATCATTTTCCCTCCATCCAACCGTGGTAACCCCCCATAACTTCGAAAAACTTTCTTTCTACACCGTTTTGCTTGATTTTTGTTGTGTTTCATACTACATTTTCACTTCTAAACACATTCCTACCATCATTTTTGTGTTTAGAGTTCTAAATCAAAAACCCCCAAATCTCAAAATCTTCAGAACCTATGTTTTTCAAAACTCAACAACATGGCCTCATCCTCTAGATCCAAAAAGCAACAAACCAATATGACTCAAGGAAGGCAACAAACCCGAATGAAGTCAACACATTAGATTTGGCACGTCTTTTGCCAAACGAGGATCAACACAAAACCTTCAAAGAGAACTTCATGCAACGACCCATTTTTCATCTGAAGTATGGTATGTTAAATTCCTTTGAAGATAATAATTTCATTTTCCCAATCCCTTTTTAACAACAAAAATTCACTGAATTTTGTGAAATGTATTGTTCTTACTATCCGGAACTTGTACGGGTATTTTACTATAATATGAGATTTAAGATGAATAAAATCTTCTCATATATCAAAGGAAAAGAGATTGGCATAGACTTCAAAACTCTGAGTTCACTTGGCGGTAATATACCATAAATTGCAACAATAGTATAGTCTGGCATCAAATGCGACTTAGAAGGATTCAACAAAATGGATTTCTACACTCTATGTGTAGATACTCCAAACGGGAAATTGAAATGTGTAAGAAAAGGTCTTCTGGTGACTATATGCAAAACCAAAATATTTCATCTCTCAGTAACTTAAACTTATAGGACCGTTTGATTCATACATATTAAGCTACATTATAGTTCTAAACCTTTCAAACCATTCATAAGTAAATGATATGGAACTACAATTGACGTATACCATGAAACACAATGTTCCAATTAATTAGACATTAATGATTATGAGAAAAATCTGGACCTTTAGAAGTGAGTACGGACCATTGCCTTATGTCATTCTCATAACTGTTAAAATCACACTTGATTCTCTCGATCAAATTGATGTGGATATAATCCACAAAATGGGTTTCTTTCGAGATATCAATGACATGATCTACAAGCATCGCGGTGATCAACAAACTTCAAATCAAGAAAATCCTTCTGCTTACCCTTCTACTCATCCCTCATTTCCTGTTGAATCATCTTCCACTGATTCCACTCATATCAATCAAATGATAATGGGCGAGATGTTCTCGCTTAAGGGCTACATCACTATACATATGGATACTCTCGATACAGCGAATCATAAAGTCCAAGAAGAGCTTAAACGCTTATCAAATCGGTTGGACTATATGGAATTGGACTCTCAGAAAGCTGATACAGATCATCAGGAGTAGTAGTCTAGCAATCTAGGATTTTACTTATGTGTTTTGATGTCGTTTTTGTTGTTATTTCCAAACTGATGTTTCTATTGTTGTTTTTATTTGTGCTTTCGGATATTACTTCAGAACATCTTGCTACTTGCTATCTAATTATTTGCGATATATGAATTATGTATCTTAACTGTTGTTTCAATGTTATGCTATGACATGATATATTATTCTCTAGCATTTGATATTATTCAAAATTCATATTATTTTGAAAAATTATGACCTTGGCTTGTAAATAACTCAAGATATCTTGTTACCATTTTCTATATATATATGTGTGTGTGTGTATATTGTGTTGGACAAAACTAGTTTTTCTTCCTTTTGATGAAGTCAAAAGGAGGAGAAAAGTTGGAGTTGTATTTTTCTGTCAAATCTTTTCAGACACATACGATAAAAAGGGAGAGTATACAAGATAGAGGAAGCATATTTGAACATACAACAAAGTTATATCATCTACATATATTGAACCTCAGAAAAATTTAGAACTCCATTTTCAAAAGATATTGGTTTGTCATCATTAAAAATGGGGAGATTGTGAAGAAGATCTTGCTCCTAAACTTGACACAGTTTTGACGAAGACACCAATATCACAAAAAGAAGAAAAGGAAGAAGACCATAAAGACATAGAAGATTCAAGCTTCCAGATGTTTATAGATTAAGTCTTCATAGAGGTACTTTTATCCTTACACTCACTTTAATATATAGTAGCAATGCTCAACTAATCAAAATCATTTTAAAGAATTGGATATGTCTAAAATGCAAAGTCAAAATTGCTAAGTAATGTGTTACTTGACCTGGATAACATGGTACCAGAACTAGGTAACATGTTACCTGAACTGTGAGGCAGTTGGTAACAGGTTACTGGAATTGCATAACAGGTTACCTGACTGAGAAAACAGTTACAAAAAAAACTGACTAATGTAACTGGTTAATTCATTGTATTAATCGATTACCACCTTGACAGATCATTTGAGTAATCAATTACCACATCGTGACAATCGATTACACAGAGTTGTTGAAACCAGATATTCAAATTCAAAATGAACAGCGTTCATCCAAAGTGAATAGGTTTCATTCCAATCATGTCTCCTATTCTTGGAAGGTTATCATGGATGGTTGATTGGAAGCCTATTTAAAGGCAATGAGACATCCAAATTCATAACACACGAAAACGCAAGTTGTACACAGTCATACAAAAACTATCACAACTTAGTCAACGACATTCTACACATTTTGTTAGCAACTTTGTTCCTAAACTTTCAGATTTTCTGAAGTTGCTTCCAAAGTGCATTTATTCTAAACTTTCAAAAGATTAAGAGCATTGTATTCTAAGTGTTTATATTGTGAGATTAAAGATTTCAAGTTTTAGAATTGTCAAACTTGTAAAGGCAATCCTGCCATTGTTATATTCTTCATCTTGGTTGTAAAGTTTTCATCACAAGAGTGTGTTGGGAAGGGGAAAAGAGTTCACTAGAAAATTGAATTTTCAAGGGTAGATAAGTTGTGAGTGTGTAAGGTACAAAAATATCGGGAAGAGAAATTATAATTACTTCTCAAATTATCTAGTGGAAAAATCTCTTGTGTGGCAAAAGTACTGGATGTAACCTTCGGTGGACAAGAAGGTGAACCAGTATAAAATCTCTATGTGTACTCTTCTTCTACTTATTCTTGTCATTTGCTTTTACTTTACTTGGTTGAATTCTGCATAAATATTTCGTTGCACATAAACTTTGATAACATAGCAAAAAAATCAGCCATATTCTCCCAACAACTAATTCACTCCCCTCTTAGTTGACATCTTAAACTTACATAAATGTTCGCTGGCTAACCCCAAATCTTGCACCCTGGATACAACTAGAATAGTGCGGCAATCCTAGTGCCTTATCAAGTATAATACGACTATCTGGTTGTGCCTCATTTTCTTTTAGGACAACCTGACAAATCAAGAAAAAACATAATGTTAATTACAAAGTGAGCACTTATAACACGGTTTGCCGCTTCTTGAACTTTCTCATTATCGATGACACTATCCTTTTTCTTACTGGCATCCACCAGTAGAACATCGAGTTCTACTCCATGTGGAGTCAAAGGTCTATTACTTTTATTGTCTAGCTGCCAAAACATAATAAATAATAATGTAATTAGATATATATGCATACAAAACATAACCAATAACGTACTTACAAAATAACAATACTTACATTTTTCCTTACTTACTTTTGGCAAAACAAAGAACAATAACATCAGCAATCATATATATGTATATACAAAAGCATATATAAGAATAAAGTCAGTATAAAGAATATGATTTCACCAAGAAAGACTCGTTTTGTGTGCATGTGGTGACAAAAGTCTTATAATCCTCATCTTCAATGACATTTGCTTATTTCTTTGGAGGTTTTAGGTTGACATTACCATCAGCATTTCTGATACATTTTCCAGCATCGGTTCTGAATTTTCGGAGAGCCTTGCCAGCAGATTTAAGGATATAATCCTTATGCTCCACACCAACATCAAAAGTTGACTGAAATTAAAACACTGCAAACACATGCATATACATACATTGCATGCAAACACATACACGTACATTGCATGAAAAGATAAAACCACATACTACCTAACCACGACCTTACTGCCTAAACACATATACACATATACAAATTGCATGAAAGCACGTACATTGCATGAATACACAAAAATATATATAAATTGCATGAAAACACATATACATTGCATGAAAAACACATATACATTGCATGAAAACACATATGTATTGCATGAAAACACAAAAGCACACACACTGAAAATAAACTTACTATTATTTCATTCCAAATACGCTCCTTCATGGCATTCAACACATAACATCAGTTCATTTGCGGAATGTAATAGGCACATTCTGCCTAACCACGACCCCAATATAGCTTACCAATGTGTTTCCACCCTTCGAGTTTAATGGTTGGCCTCTTGAGTTCCATTGAACTTCTATTTTCACATCCTTATCTCTTACCCGAATGACATTCTTCATGGAAGTCATTCCACGGAGAGTTCGTTTTGGAGCAACGATTTGCTTGTCCTATGGAGTCGGTGTAGCTTCGTCGTCACTGTGAGAACCATGATCACCACTTTGAGAAGTATTGATGAAGTTTTTGAGGTTTCTTAGAGTATGAGGATTTCTTAGAGTATGTAGTTTTTGTTCAATTAAGTTTGAGAGCGTAGAGAGAATTGAATCATCATTTAGTTATTTAAAAGTAGTAACCATTCAACAACATTGTTGATATGACCTCTTCAACAATGCATAATTAAGGATGTGTTGTTGTTTTGACCTCTTCAGCAACATTTCTTAAGGGTTGCACTGTTGATATTACATCTGATTGCCTGAAAAAGCATTGTTACATATCCATTGTTAATCCAGTTGTTGACTCCTCATTTTCATGAACACATTAACAGTGCTTCCTGAATGATGCACTGTTGAATAGAATCTAATTGACAGTGTTATCTGAACTATGTGTTGTTGAATAGAATCTAATTGACAGCATTTTCTTAACTTTGTGTTGTTAAACTAAACTCATTCAACCCAGCGCATAACTCAACATTCAAATTAACAGTGTTTTCCTAAATATGTGTTATTAATGCATTTAAATTAACATTGTTTTCTTGAATTTGCGTTGTTAAATTAACATATTCTATTACGGGTCAAAATACAACATGAAAATAAGTTAATTAACATGAAGTTGCCAAAATGCAACATGAAAATAAATTACTTTAACATGAAGTTGTGCAGTATATGTTTTTTTAATATGTTAATTAACATAGTTGCCAAAATATAATGTTAATTTATTTAATGTTTTTATTAATATGGAACTGCAAAAATATTAAACATTAACAACCATTCAAATAAATAACAAAAAAATAGAAATTAATATCCAAAATAATTGTTCATTCTTCATTCAAAGTGCCAAAATACATTAATTGTTGTGTGACATGACATTGACCTAAATGATTTGATAGATGATAATGGACTAAAAGATTTAGTAGATGACAATGAACTAAATGATTTGCCGATTAATTCTTCATCTCACGCAAGTCTTGTTTAACAACCACTTTTCTTTTGATATTTAGGTCCTTTTGCCAAATCAAAAGATGTTAAATACCTCATTAACAAGATTCTGATAATGAATTAAATGATTTGGTACATGATAATGAACTAAATGATTTACAGATAAATTCTTCATCTCACGCAAATCTTGTATAACAACCACTTTCCTTTTCATATCTGGGTCCTTTTGCCAAATATAAAGATGTTAAAGACCTCATTGACATGATTCTGATATAGGATTCCCAATAGTAGAACTTTACCACTTTTAACACTTCAAGTTGTTGAGATCTACTCTCTTCCTTTTTCTATTCCTTTTAACAAAACTTCCCTTTTTCTTTTTGCCTTGTATTGCTCTCTTTTTGGTTACTTTGTGTTTTCTTCCTCATATGTTCTTCTCATTGGGTGCCATGACTAATTATAAAATGAGACAACGAAGGAGACAAAAAATATACAAAGTAACCTAGAGAAACACATACACTTACTGATGAAGTAGAACATGGAGTTAACGACAACATTTATAAATTCAAATGGAAAGAGATGCATAATCACTCCACCAATAATTATTCTACTATTTCAAACGTCGTCGTATACAAGCAATATTGAACATTTAAGAAAGTGATATTATTATGTCATCTTCAACAACGCTTCTTTAATGTTACATTGTTGAATATATGTACATTAACAATGCTTCTTGAAATGGCAAATAGTCATAGGATGCCATTATAACTGATTTGCAAAGTTTTGATGAAGACAAGGTATAATGTGAAAGCTTGAAGACTTGGACATCTCAAGAAACAACACGCTAAGAACTCAAGGTCAACATCATAGACTCTAGGATTGCTTTTTATATTCGAGAGTTCTAAGTTGATTGCCTAATATTGAGTCTCAGGTTAGGTAAACCCTAGATGGAAGTGTCTCACAAAAAGTCTAAAATGGAAAATCATATAGAATGAGGAATAACATCATCATACATATATATGATAAATGACACACATGCATTTGCATACATACATTCATGAATTTGTACTTGAAGGCTTTATTCTTCTAGAAATCATGTTACATGTTCACTCGTCATATAGGACATTTACTACATAATAAGAAAAACCATTTTAAGTATTTTTAATCGATTAACCCAGTTGGTAATTGATTAAATCCTGGAAGAAATCCTTAATCGATTAAGGAAAGTCATAATCGATTAAATGGAGTTACAAAATGTAACCACCCAGGATTTCTGCTTGTTAATCGATTAAGCACAATTTTAATCAATTAAGCCATAACTGAAAACTTGTTTTTAAAAAACCGTTAATCGATTAACGTGACCATTTAATTGATTAACATTTGTTATATCAGTTATAAACTAATTCTATTATTTTGAAATAGAATCCATTCCGTTTTTAAAACTGCTTTTTCACCTTCATTAAGTAAGAACCCAGAAAAAATATGAGAGAGGGAGAATCAAAGATTCACTATACTAAAAAGTTTCAAAGCTATCTTGATGTATCTTTGAGTTTTCTTGCATGAGCTTCAAGAGTGAAAAGAGAGAATAGAGAGAAAATAGAGAAAATCTTTTCATTGCGCAACATCATTTTTCATTCAATTGAAATCACTCCTTGCATGATTTCATAATTAGGTCTTAAGGTTGTGTTTGAGATCTTTCTATCAAGGGTGATTGAAGCCGAATTTAGAGTTGTATTCCACACATTCTAGTGTGCAAAGTAACTCGGCGAAAATTTTGTAAGTTGAGGAAAATTCTCGTGATGTGTGGTATTATCACAGGTTGATAATTATGAGTCTTCATTAGATAGAAAGTCTTTATTCAAGCAAGAGTTTCGGCAAGGACCAAATTGCGCGAACAGTGTGGTATCCAAGTAGGCGTAGATAAGGGGTCAAACTAGGCTTTGCGGCTCATCGGTTTTAAGAAGGAAGTTTTTGTCTCGTTGTATTGGAAGTGTGGTTGTAAATTACATTTCTGATTAGTGAAGAAAAATCTCCTAGATCAATCGGGATGCCTGGATGTAGTTTGTAGTGGACCGCAAATGAACCACTATAAAAATCCTCGAGCACATTTTCTCTATCCCTGTCTCTTTATAATTATCTCTTTATTGCTTTCTGTTTTGATTAGATTACTGTATTAATTGCATAATGTGTTAATATGCTGTTAGTCAAGAATCAATCTTAGGATAGTAAAGATCAAGAATTATCACGGTTTTTATGAAGTGAGAAAACTGATTTTCAAAGTAAACAATCAGGATAATCGATTAACGTTTTGATAATAATCGATTAAGTGAACTGTCTTTAATCGATTAACCTTGTTGATAACCAATTAACTACAACAACTTTGTATGCTACGCAAATATTGGAAAAGCAGGACTGGTGATATGCGACACTACTCACCCCTCCCCTCTAGGTGTTATCATACCTTATTGGTACCCAACAAGTGGTATCAGAGCTAGTACGAAAGTGGTGAAGGGTACGCCTACTGGAAGGTGTGCATGCGAATCTTTATAGAGGCTATAGACATAGAGATTTGGGACTCGGTTGTCAACGGGCCTTTCACTCCACTTCACTTAGTGGATGGTGAACCTAAAGAAAAATCAAAGGGATTATGGACTAACTATAAAAGATGTAAAGTCTAGCACAATCTCAAGGCAAAGAACATTTTAACCTCTGCCTTATCTTCGGATAAATTCTTTCGGGTGTCACAGTGCCTAAATGTAAAGGACATGTGGGATACTTTGCAAGTAACTCACGAAGGCACAAGTGAGGTTAAGCATGCTCGATTAAATGCTTTGACTCATGAATATGAGTTGTTTAGAATGTTTCTAAATGAATCGATAAGTGAAATGGAAAAGACGATTCACTCATATAATAAATCATTTAATTGTTTTAGATAAGACTTTTTCTATTGGTGAACATACTAACAAAGTGTTGCGTTGTTTTGATAGGAAATGGCAGCCCAAGGTAACAGCAATTATGGAGTCGAAAGACTTAGACACTATGCCACTAGTAACTCTCTTTGGTAAGCTCCAAGAACACGAAATGGAGCTGAGCCGCTTAACAATGCATGAAGAATCAAACCGAAAGAAAAAAGGCATCTCTTTGAAAGCTACATCTTCACAATCACAAGAAGAGAGAGATGATGATGATTTAGGGTCTGAACTAGATGATGCAACATTAAATCTTCTGGTTAGAAAGTTTGGCAAGTTTCTTAAGAAGAAAGGAGGATTTAAGCGATTTCAAAAGAATGAGGAAACCGATTCAACCAGACATGGCAAAACTCCCTAAGATCGCCTCAAATGCCATGAATGTGGCAAACCGGACCATATGAAATACAAATGCCTGAGTCACCTCAATACGGTTGAACACGACAAAAGCAACCCCCAAAACTTCAAATCCAAGAAGGCTTACATTGTATGGGATGTTCCGGAGGCGAGACGACGAGTAGCACATCCGATGAAGAGGAGACCACCAAATTGTGCTTAATGACTAACATCCATGAAATTGACAACACAAGCGATCCGGATGACACGAGTGAGGTACATTTCTCTGACTCTTCTTCATGTTCCGATGAGTCTCCCACTTATGATCAATTATATAGTGCATTTGTCGAATTGCATGAGGAACTTAAGAAACTGGCAAAAATAAATGTAGATAGAAAACGAGTCATTTTTTTTGCATGAAAGTAAAATAACTAAGATGCAAGAGGAATTAAATGAATTGAAACTATAAAATGAAACTCTATATCTCATATACTCATCTGCCTCATGTAGTTGCGCCACTAAATTAATTGAACCCCTATATGAGATAATCGTGATGTTTTAAATGCTGAAATTTCTGATTTGAAAGATAAATTGGCAAAATTCACATATAGTAGTTATAACATGAACAACCTACTTGCTACATCTAGAAATGTAGGTAATCATGGAGGTCTTGGCTATAAGCCAAAGAAAAAAAGAAGACCATATAGGAGACAAGTAGGTTACATGCATAATAGGAATAATCAAAGATTGTCTACTTGTTTTTATTGTGGTAAACATGGTCACACATTTATATCATGTTACATTAGGAAATATGGAATACCTAGTGGTAAATATGTATGGATACGAAAAGGGCACGAGTCCTTGATTACTAACAAGAAAGGACCCAATATAACTTGGGTACCTAATCAATGCAAGTAAAAGTGTTTTGGAGGTATGCCTTAGAACTCAAGGACAACACGGGTACTTAGACAGTGGATGGTCAAGGCATATGACAGGTGCCAAATCGAGGTTCCTGGATCTCTCACTAAACAGTAAAGGTTATGTCACGTATGGAGATAACAACAGAGGAAAGATACTAGGAGTTGGGCAAATTGGAAATGCTTCACAAGCCGTAATAGAAAATGTGTTATACATCGAAGGACTATAGCACAATCTACTAAGCATTAGCCAGCTGTGCGATAAAGGAAACAAGGTATCTTTTGACTCAAACTGTTGCATAATTCGTGATGGGGTAAATAATAATGTTAAGTTTATATGGCAGCGAATAAATATCATTTATATGATCAACTTGGATGATGTCACCATTCTGTTTTCAAACTGTTTTATCACTAAAGAGAGTGACATCTGCCTGTGGCATAGACGAGTAGCGCATCTCCATCTAAAACATCTAGTTGAGTTATCATCACATGATTTAGTAGTAGGATTACCAAAGCTTGATTTCAAATCAAAAGATTCTTGTGACACTTGTCAAAAGTGTAAACAAGTGAGAAGTTCATTTTCAACTAAGAACGTGATATCCACAACTAGACCCTTGGAGTTACTCCATACGAATCTATTTGGACCATCACAAATAATGAGCTTTGGTGGTAGCTACTATGAACTTGTAATTGTTGGAGATTACTCTAGATATACATGGACTCTATTTCTCGCTCTAAAAAGCAATGCTTTCAAGTCTTTTAAAATTTTGGCCAAACAACTTGAAAACCAATTTGACCATAAAATTGTCTATATTTGCAACGACCATGGTGGAGAATTTGTAAACCATCTATTTAATAAGTTTTGCGAAAAGCATGGAATCCTACATCAGTTCTCAGCTCCTCGAACCCCTCAACAAAATGGAGTTGTTGAGAGGAAATATTGAGTTTTAGAGGAGTTAGCTAGGACAATGCTGAAGGAAAGCAAGGTCCCGAAATATTTCTAGGTCGATACGGTGCATATTGCTTTCTATATAATCAATCGAGTACTACTTAGGCCTACACTCTTAAAAATGCCATATGGATTGTTAAAAGGCCGAAAACCCAATATTTCTCACTTGCATGCTTTTGGATGTAAATGCTTCATATTAAATAAAGGTAAAAGATTATTTGGAAAATTTGATTCGAAAGTTAACGAGGGGACTTTTCTGGGGTACTCCATACATAGTAAAGCATATCGAATCTATAATAAATATACTATTCAAATTGAAGAGTCTATCCATGTAAAATATGATGATTATATGCTTATGAATGATATGTGTTATGAATGCATGTTTCCTTGTTTATATGATATTCATGACTGGTTTTATGCTCTATTAGTGTGTCAAAACCCGTTAGGTTTGTGTCTTAGCATTAACACTCTAAGCATACTCTAGAAATCTACAAAATGCACTGAAATTTGTGATAAGTTCTGTCAATAATCAATTGTTTCTAAGCATTAATCAATTAATTTAAGTTCTAGTAGCCAAAATAAATTTTCATCTTGCAATTTAATCGATTAATAGTCTGTTTAATCGATTGCCTAGGCTCAATAGTTTTGAAAATTTGAAAATTATCACTGATTAATCGATTATCGTCAAAATTTAATCGATTACCTGGGCAACAAAATCCCAAATTCTGAAAATTTTAATTTGGTTAATCGATTAACTCACTGTAGATAATCGATTAACGAAAGTGCTATATCAAACTCAAGTGTCATTTTGGGTCATTCTTCACTTGAACTCTAATCCTTTTTGCTTCCACTTTTTGAATCTTTTCCCAAAAAATTGAGTGTTCCAATAGAAATCAATAGCTATTTTGAGTACAATTTAGTTGTTCCATCTACATTCAACCATAAATCACCAATAATTCAAATCCTATCCATCTATCCCTCTTTAGAAACCCTAAAACCCTCATTTCCAAGAATTTATTATCGAATCGATTAAAACCAGTGATATACCTTCTACAATGAGTGATTCAAGAAGGATGGGAGTGAAACATTCCGCCAAACATGCAAGAGGCGGAGAAAAGGGCTCTTCCTCGGCTCAAGGAGGACGTCAAAATCGTGAAGACCCTTATTACTCTCCAATTCTTCAAGAAGCCAGATTGGCCAAGTTTCAAGGCAATAAATAAACCTACATCCAGTACACGGATGCAGAATGGCTGGTTTCACAGGGCTTCCAATTCCCACATGGGTTAGAGACCCAAGGAGTAAATAAATTTGTGGAATTGAGAGGTAAGCTTTATCCTTTGCTGATTAGAGAATTTTACAACAAATTTAGGTATAAGGATGAGAATATTATTCGATGGTAATGGGGAAGATGATAGTTATGGGTGAAGAGGTATTTTTGGAGGTTGGAGGTCTTGAGTCTGATGGACCAAGACTACGTGATTGTAGTAATGAGTCTTGGGACTCATTCGATGTTATTGAGATGTATAAATCTTGCTTGAGAGGACCTCATTTGTTTGTACTAGGGGAATTGACCAAGGCAGGGTCTTTGTCTATTGAAAACTGACTTTTACATTACCTGATTGCATATATATTGGTTCAAAGAAATACCAACCATGCTCAACCCACCGTAAATGATCTCAAGCTGATGTTTGCCATACGGGAAGGCATTATGGTGAATTTGCCTTCGGATATACTAAAGGTTATGCAGGGCATAGCTTCATCTTTGTCAAGATTGCTCGCCTATGGGATATTCATTTCTCGTATTATTGATTATTACAAGATTGACACCACTCACGTGGACACTATTATGACTAATTCTTGAGAGCATCTTGTTGGTGATAACTTGATTCACAAGATGTGCATTTATAAATATGGCGATGAATGGAAATATCAAGAGGATGATAATGCTAGAGTGAATAAGGATACGCTAGAGGTAGATAATGTTGTGAATCCTATTGAGCCTAACCCTGAGAAACCACCTTCAGTGGCATCTGACTCAAGATCTACCGTTTGGGCTTGCTCTCCTGGATGCTATGGAATAGCACCTCAATGCGTGTATTGATGGACCCTTTCGGATCATGAGGGATTCCATGGCAGCTATGTTTCGACAGCAACAGCAGCGACTTTCCGAAGAGCTTGAACGCATCATGTTAGTTGTGCGTGCTCCACATGGCTCACCCCAACCACCATCTACACAAGATTAGCCTATATAGGAATGTCTAGTGTGTCAAGGGTGTGGATGTGCTCTGCTTTAGAGATTATGTTTTGGTATTTTGATAATCTTTTGGTTGTATTTTGCATATCTTATTGCTGAACTATGTACTCATTTGCACTTATTCACACATTTTGTAAAACTTGCTTCTAATTAGGATTATGTTTAAATTGCTTGTGTTATGCTTTGATATTAGCTAAATGTGTATATATACTATTGGATGATTAATCTGCTCTGCATATTGCCTATATGTTCATTGGTCATTCTATGAAATTCATGTTGAAATTATACGGCTAGATAATTCTCGCAACCAATGATGTCATAATCTGTTTTTATTCATACATAATCGATTAACTCCACTTTATAATCGATTAAATCTAAACTTTGTGCACTTTTACATTTTTTCATAGACTACTTAATCGATTATCCTTGATTACTTAATCAATTAAGACCAGTAAACAATGTATATCTTTCCTTACTTTTGGCTTTTAAATATCATAATTTGTCATAGCTTTTTGGTCATGCCAAAAGGGGGAGAAAGGTATTGTTTGAGTTGTTTTGTAGGTTGAAATGAGCTTCCGCAAAGTATTCATGTTGCTACCCTAGGATTATCTCTTACATGGCTGGAGGGGGAGAACAAAGTGAGGGAGAGCAGCTCATTCTGATTCAACCATATGCAAACATATTTTGTCCAGCTTCAAGTCATCAAACAAAGGATTTGTTTCTGTGTTTGTCATCATCAAGAAGGAGAGATTGAAATGGAAAATAGTCAAATGATGTCATTATAACTGATCTACGAAGTTTTGATGAAGACAATGTATAATGTGAAAGCTTGAAGACTTGGACATCTCAACAAACAACACCCCAAGAACTCAAGGTCAACATCATAGAGTCTAGGATTGCTTTTTATATTCTTGAGTTCTAAGTTAATTGCCTAGTATTGAGTATTAGGTTAGGTAAACCCAGGATGGAAGTTCTCACAAAAAGTCTAAAATGGAAAATCATATAGAATGAGGCATAACATCATCATACATATATATATATATATGATAAATGACACTCATGCATTTTCATACATACATTCAAGATGGCACTCATGCATATATATATATGATTCAAAAACAGAATCTGTTAACATTTTTGAATCACGTTAATCGATTAAGATGGCATTTAATCAATTAACTGGGCTTCTGGACTGATTATTTATAAACTGCGTTTTCAGAATTAATCTCATAAGTTGCATGTTGCATTTATTAGAGAGTTAGAGCATTTTACGTGATAATTGTTGCATCTATTTGTTAAGTGCATTTGTGAGTTTAGAAATTTAGAAAGGAGAGATTCTATGCTTTAGGATTGAGTGCATTTCATGTTATAATTTCTCATATTTTCCCTCACATGTTCATGCATATTTTTAGATGCTTTTCATGAAGTTTTTTTTTAAAATTCTGTAACTTTTGTTTTCATACTAATACATTGCATGTTGCATGATCTTGTATTAGGTGTGTATTAGAGTAAAGCCTTCTTGTTATAATTGAGCTTTGTAATAGCTTCATTTTACTCTTGTAATTGTTGTGTAATTGTTGTGTCAAGGGAATCTCGTGGTGTCTTATCACCTTAGAGATTGAGTGTTTCTTCATAATTGCTTAGTGTTTTTAGAAAAGGAAAGAACAGAGATTCTTGGCTGGGGCTACGCCGAAAGAAACGTTTTCTTTGTCGGTAGGAAGGGAGTCAAACCATTGAATAGGTTTCTTTATTTTCTTGTAATTTTCTAAGTGTTGTAATTGGATGATGTGCATGTAATTACATTGATTCAATTATAGTGAAGGAAATCTCCCAAGTCAGCCGGGAGGCCTGGATGTAGTTTGCAGTGGACAATCAAACGAACCAGGATAAAAATTTGCGTTGTATGATTTTTCTCTCTCTCTCTCTTTTCTCTCTCTCTCTCTCTTTTTGTTTTTAATCGATTATTTGGTATAGTAGAATCAATTGAATCATTCTGTTCTTGTCCTATACTAGGTGATACTCTGATATAAAATTTGTAAGCTCTGTTATTCGTTCCATTATCGGTTAACTGTTGTGCAATTAATC
>NW_017726033.1:0-1434 GCF_001865875.1 Lupinus angustifolius
GATTAAATCCAGTATGTTAAAGGCAGACAGTGTCTCGGTTCTGCACTTTTTTCGACATTCTCTCAACCTCTTTTGTGCATTAAGTCTCTGAATCAATAACCCAACCAATCCAAGTGCAATAAGATTGAATAAACCTCATCCTAACCCTCTCAAACCATCCGAAATTGCACCTTATCATCCTTAATCCATCCAATTCTGAATCTTCCACCAATCAAACCCTAGGTTAAGTTTGCCCAAAACCTTCTCATTCACAATCATTTCGGGTTCAACACATACAATGGAGCAAAGTCGTTCAAAAAGGGTCAAGACTACAGCTAACCGTGTACGAAGAAGGGAAACTGGTTCACCTTCCACTCGGGACCGTAGTGACCCCTACTATTCGCTCATCTTGCAGGAAACCCGTTTGGCGAAATTCCAAGGTCGCAAACCCACGTACGTAAGGTATGTTGATTTAACCTGGTTAGTGCAACAGAATTTTAGTTTCCCACATGATATGGAGGCTCAGGGAGCCGTTCAGTTTTTGGAATTAAAGGGACAAGTCTACCCTGCTCTAGTTAGGGAGTTTTATGCTGATTTTAGATATAAGGATGGAAAGTGATGGTCAATGATTTCTGATAGTCTGTTTGAGCTGAGTGATGATCTGTTTCTGAATGTTGGCGGGTTATCATCGTCTGGTTATGGTATAGGGGATTGTTCCTGGGTCAAGGACAACTTTGATCCTGTTGAGGTGTATAAGTCATTCCTTTGAGGCCCTCATTTGTACATTCAGGGTCAACTGACCAAAGCTGGGTCGCTATCTGTTGAGAACAGGCTGTTGCATTACGTTATTGCTTACATACTAGTACAGAGGAACACAAATCACGCACAGCCTACTGTGAATGATTTGCGTTTCATGTATGCTGTAAAGAATAATGTCATGATCAACTGGCCCGAGGAGATTCTGAAAATTATAAATAGTGTATCATTGTCTCAATCGAAGCTGCTTCCATATAGTATTTTCATATCTCGCATTGTCGATTATCTGCACATTGATGTTTCTGATACTATCATTATTGAGTATACTGATAAAGATCACCTGGTTGGTGAAAGTCTTATTCATAAGATGGGGATATACAAGTATGGTACTACTTGGCAGTATCAGGAGGACTACACTACATTTGATCTGCATTTGTCTAATAATGATAATCAGGAGGATATGGGTAATCAGAATGCAACTACTCAGGGGAGTCTTCTGGAACAGCACCTCAGAACTCTGCTTTTGGTCTAGCTCAGATGGAAGCTATGGAGCAACGGCTTAACAACCGTATGAATCTGCACTTCCAAGGGCTGAAGGATTCTTATTTTGCAGGCATGGAGCAGTACGAAGAACGTCAGATTGCCTACACCGACAACAAATTTCAGGAGCTGAGGAACATGATTCAATCTAATGCTGAG
>NW_017726034.1:0-12820 GCF_001865875.1 Lupinus angustifolius
GGTCTTCTTCAACCAAATCCCTAATTCCTCTTGGGACTTGCGTTTTCACTCTGATGGAGAGAGGAGAAAACTAAATTTGATTTGGTGTATTGGGGACCATAACCTTCCTGATGTGTTAACTTATAGGGTTCTCATTATCCCCTATGGGTTAACCTGATGGATATCACCCATTAAGCCTATATTTGTTATTAGCTTTTAGAAATCTAAGGGGTGTTAGTAATTAAATCACTTATAATGTAACCCCAGAATAAATAGCTGATATCATTGTATCAAATATACGATGCTCACCTTAATTAGAAATTTATAATTTCTAACATTCATTACTCAACAACATTTGGCAGTGGTTATTAAAGCATATGCCAAATAAGTTTTTCTTTTTCTTGTTTTTAGCAAAACTGAATTCTACTTTGAATGAAATGTAGGGCTGTCATTCATTTGGAATATGTCTTTAATTAATACATGGAAGTTAACTTTAGAGTGCAGAATGTGAGGCCCAGAAACGTTCACATAAAAGGACAAAGAAAATTTCCAGAAGGGACTATAATCCAGCTTCCAGTATGGTTATTTAAGGAGTTAGTGATTTATATTATGATATAAATATTTATACATATTTACTATACTATCACCATTGGTGATTATAATCTAGGGTATCATTTCTCTAATAAATATAATATCTATATATTATCAGTATAAATGTTAATTAAAAATAAATAATAAATGATTAATCTAAAAGTATAAAATTTATGCAATACTAGAGTATACTTTTTTTTTTCTTTTCTATCCCTCCTTCCATATTATCCATGACATTAAAAACAAAATGCACCTTCAAAAAGACGGTTGATAAGCATTAAATTTAAGAAGTTAAGATCTAGACACTATTATTGTTTAAAATATATTTTTCCGATATATATTATACTACAAAATTATACTTCTCATCATTTTTGCTTAAGAATATATATATAAGTAGGGGTGATTCGTATAGCTTTAAAAAAGAAAAATTTGATTTGTGAAATTTCACTAAAACTTAGAAGTATCAATATAATTTACTATATATTATATTTTCTTCCCTCACTATTCTTTATAATTATTACTATTCAATATATATTATTGAAACAAGTTCATACTCAAACAATAACTTTTATCAATGTATTAATTAATTGGAAAAATAACATTAATATTCCACCCATATGAAAATAATGGGTTACTCTGATTTCTGAACAAACTTTTATAGTAATTAATTAATTGAATGAAAATAGAATCAAAACCCCACAAGAAAGATATTATAGTAAAATCATCCGGCAATGACAAGAATAGGATGGCAAAAAACCCGAACCCGTAGGTACTTATGGGTAAAACTTGTACGGGTATGGGTAAGGGTCACAAATGGGTACCCGCAGGTATTATAAGCGAGTTTTTAAAAATAGTCGTAATACATATGGGTGGGTATGGGTATTATGGTACTCGTACCTGCAGGTACCCGCTATTTATATGATCAATATATTATATTTAATTAAAATAAAAAGTATTATTCTAACATTCATTAGACTATGTATATTTTTTTTCCGTTTACTTTGTTTACATATTTTATTGAGTTTGGTGGTGAAACACCCTACAAATATTATTACATGTGTAGAAACACACATGTTTTACAAAGAAAATATATATTACTTGTTAAGCAAATGAGAATAAAAAATCACACAAATAGAAAACACCAATAAATTTAGCATTTTTGTCAAATATTCAATCAAAAGGTACAAAAATAATTAAATTTTATCATATTTGAAACATAATAGAAGTAAAAATTAATTTATAATATAGGAAATGTGCGGGTACTAGTTGTACCCGCGGATACCCAGAAATATCCGCAAATACTCACACACGGATACCTGTACGGGTAGAGGCGACTATGGATAATGTTCTCTAATTTTGAAACGGGTAGCGGGTAACTATTACCCGTGCCCGTTGCCATCCCTAGACGAAAGGACACATAAGCAGGCTAAGGGCAAAACAGTATTTCCACCTTCTCAACACAATCTCACGCATCATTTATTATTTCTATAAATTAACGTTCACCCTCTCTCACAATTCTTACAGCCAAACACAGTCTTATAATATCGATCTCACTTTCTCTCTTTTAACAATAGCTTTTCCTTTGATTCTCACCATTCCCATTTCAGCTTTTGTGCCTTCTCTTTCGTATCTGTAAGCGCTTTTTCCTTCCTCCGTCTTTGACTCATTGTTCTTTTCTTCCTTTCATTTGTTTATTTGTGTTCTCGTTTTTTATTTTGTTTTCTTTCTCCAGATTTTGTTCCATTTGTTCTCGTTGGATTGAATTTGGCCATTAAGTTTTCCTAATATCACCAAAACTAGGTACTAATTCTTTTTTCTCTTCAGATTCTGTAATTGTTAAATGTGCTTAATTGCTTGTATTTTAGATATAACGGCTATATCGATTTTCGATTTAAAAAGATGATCCTCTCTTGTTATCGTTTAGATGATTATATATATTTTTTATTTTCCGTTGTTAATTAGAATTATCATTATTATGTGTTTAAATATACTTAGGCGCAGAAAATAATATTATTTTAAAATGTATGGCTAAAAAGTTATCATTGTTTCAGCCACACAATATTCTTGAGGCTTGTGTCTCTTTTTGTGGTCGACGTGTACAATTTTCTTCCTTTTCTCTATTAACATCTGGCTTTGTGGTCCATTAAATTTTTTATCCCCTTATGATGTTCTGTTATTGTCTTTATTCTACTTCATATTCGATTTCTATGTTTCTAAACCGCAGATCCTCTATACTCTTATGTTAAATCTATCCCTACTAACAAGGTTTTATATACTGTCTCCAACATTCGTTAATACATCACCGTCTGTAACGATTGCGGACCATATTTTAAACCGTGTTTATTAACGTTGTTTCATGACATTCTGATTGTTAT
Organism: Lupinus angustifolius; assembly: GCF_001865875.1. NCBI lineage: Eukaryota > Viridiplantae > Streptophyta > Magnoliopsida > Fabales > Fabaceae > Lupinus > Lupinus angustifolius. The sequence continues at coordinate 2,946 of NW_017726034.1, forward strand.
AACAGTTTTTGTGGACACTTTGTTTACCTGTTTATTGGTTTGTGTTTGCACAGAACTGAATGAGCTAATGGAGTCTAAAGGTGGGAAGCAGAAGTCTAGTAGTAGTAGTAAATCATCCTTATTCTACGAAGCTCCCCTCGGTTATAGCATTGAAGACATTCGCCCAAACGGTGGAATTAAGAAATTCAGATCTGCTGCTTACTCCAACGTAAGTTTTCTAAACACAATAACAGTAACAATGTACTTCATACTGGTGATTTAAATTGCGGCCAATCCCATAAAATTACGGGATAGTTTGCGGAATGTAATTTAAAACATTGATCAATACAAATGAAACTTTAATTTTGTTTAATTATTTGATCTTTGCTGACACTTTTGTTTATTGTTCTATTGCAGTGTGCTCGCAAGCCATCTTGATATTCTCCTTGATCTATAGACCCCTTCTTTTAAGTGCTTTATTCGGTTCTCTTTAGGTTTATTTCCTACTCTCATTCCAACATCATCTTTCCAATCCCACTCTTTTGGTTATTGTTGTTGTTATTGTGTTCGTTTCTTTTCTCTGAGGCAATATGGCCATGCAAGTTTCTGCGATTGGTTTCGAAGGATTCGAAAAAAGGTTGGAGATATGTTTTTTTCACCCTGGACTCTTTTCTGATCCTGAAGGAAAGGGTCTAAGATCTCTTGCAAAATCCCAATTGGATGAATTCTTAGCACCCGCTGAGTGCACCATTGTTTCTTCATTATCTAATGAAGATGTTGACTCCTATGTTCTTTCTGAGTCCAGCCTTTTCATTTACGCCTACAAAATTATCATTAAAACTTGTGGCACCACAAAATTGCTCCTTTCTATCCCACATATTTTGGCATTGGCCGAGTCTCTATCCCTCAAAGTTATGTCTGTAAGGTACACTCGAGGAAGTTTCATTTTTCCCGGTGCTCAATCCTTTCCTCATCGCAATTTCTCTGAGGAAGTGGCGATCCTCGATGGCTACTTTGCGAAACTCGGGGCAGGTAGTGTTGCCTATGTTATGGGTGGATTAGACAAAGTGCAGAAGTGGCATGTTTACTCTGCCTCTGCTGATCGTGTGAACCCATCTGACTCTGTTTACACTCTAGAGATGTGCATGACTGGCTTAGACAAGGAGAAAGCATCAGTTTTCTATAAAGATCTATCAGGTTCTGGTGCAGTAATGACTGTAAATTCTGGTATTAGAAAGATTCTTCCAGATTCTAAGATATGTGATTTTGAGTTCGAACCATGTGGTTATTCAATGAATTCTGTGGAAGGTGCTGCTGTTTCTACTATTCATGTTACTCCTGAGGATGGTTTTAGTTATGCAAGCTTTGAAAGTGTGGGATATGATTTGACCAAGATGAATTTGAACAAATTGGTCAAGAGGGTATTAGCATGCTTCCAACCTACTGAGTTTTCAATTGCTGTTCATACCGACCATGCAAGTAAGTTCTTTGAGCAGAACTTTTTGCTAGATGTCGAGGGGTATTGTCTTGAAGAAAGGAACCATGAAGGGTTTGGAATGGGTGGTTCTGTTTTCTATCAGAAGTTTGAGAAGACTTTTGAGTCTGGTTCTCCTAGATCAACTCTGAAGTGCTGGAAAGATGAAGATGAAGAAGAGTAGTATAGTTTTATGTTTATGATATTATTCAAAGTATAAATTTGGCCTTTATAATAAAGGCTTCTTCTTGATTTCATTTCTTGTCATTTTTAATTGTGTTTGATGTTTGGATATGTTGCATGTTTACATCCTTAGTCTCTCTCTAAGGTCATTGTTCTCTTTACTGTAAAATGTTAAATGGAATAAAGCACTTTGTTTGGGATCATCTTGCTATGTTTATCTGCTCAGTTTTGAACATATATTTGTCCATAAGAGTCGGAAATTTTCCTATGAAGTTTGCCTATTTTTTATTCATGTTTGCCTCGGCATGCTTTTTTTTTTGTACTATTGAGGTGTAAAGAAATAATTCTTTAAGAGATGTGTGTTTGTCCTTCCCAAGAACAGAATCCTTGACCTTTTAGTCCTTTTGGGGACTTGACCTTACACTACTTGATCAATGTCTTGTTGGTTGCCTCTAGATACTTGTCAACAACCATGTTTAGTTTAACATTTCATTTTTAGTTTAAGAGGAGGGATTCACTTGCTCCCTCATTCTAGCTATTAGTTCTAGGGAAATCTAATAATTTAAATTAGTGAGTGATCTAAATCATTATATGTCCATAAAATTGATGGTTAAGATGAAGACTTAGAATAACTAGATATACACTCTTAGTTTAATTAGGGGCCTCCACTTAATGAGTGGAGTGTGAGTCTTCTAAGGTAAAGAAAATCAGAAAAAAAGTTTGAATTAAAAGTATATGAGTTTTATATATTGTCACTATATCATTATTATTCATGTTATTATTATTTACTTCTGAAAAAATAATACAAATGAATAATATATGATATAACGAATATATTTTTTTTTAACTGACAGTGCATAAATATTACACTCAAATAAAATTCTTATTGAAAATCATCATTTTGATTTTTTAAGTCAATGAATTGATAAACTTTAATTGTCCTTAGATTCTTCTTCTTTTTTTATTATCAAGGGTGGGCATAGGTTGCAAACAAATGAAGCCAGCTTTAGCTTCTCTTGAAAGCCTGAGATCCCACACTATCTTGGTATGTTTTAATTGGGTTTGAACCTGCTACTATCTTGATTAGATAGCCTAAACCGAAAACTTTACCTAGTTAACAGTAAAAAAAACTATTTTGAGATGCCATACAGAGATCACATCGAATTCTTCTCTTTATGGCATTCACACATTTATGAACTGTTTTAGAATTAAAAGTATCTTAATTAATCTAATGCAAATCTTAATTAGATTGTGTTTTATATATTTTGTTTTGATTCCTTTATCATTCATTCATATTCATATTATAAGGATCTATTTGATGTTAAAATCATTTTTCTTTGGGGTCTCTATTGCACGTGCACCTAGGTGCATACAGCCATAGTGAGTCATCTTATGGAAGGGCTTAAATTTCCTCACCAATCATTGTTTGCCAACAAATAAAAGATATCACTTTGTTTTAATTTTAGTTTACAGAAAATAATACATTAAACCCACTTGTTTAGATATAAGTGAATAAGAAATATTGGGGACACTAAGTTGGGAGAGATGATCTCTATCTGTTATGCAATGAAGTAGTGTGAGGCTTCTACTTCAGATGGAAACACTGGGACCCGTTTCATGCAGAAAGTAAAAGGGATTTGAACTTTAAATTGATCATCCTTTAATTAGAATTATACAAAATCGAAACTCTGAAGGAGAAAGAGGTCTCACTGCAGAACTGCATAAATACTACTAGTAATCTAATTGTACAGATTACAATCGATAAATAATTGACTTATATAATTAATATGATCATAAGTTTAAATTTCTTTATCCATGTGGAAACTTGTTAATGAATAATATGTATGTAATTCTATAAGTATTCATAGAATGAATTATATAATATCGAGAAGATGTTGGTTTAGTAGTTTAAGATCACACTTAATAATCTCCAGAGTTCAGATAGAACAAAGGTCAATGATTTGATCTCTAAAAGTGATATTTATTGAAAAGGATAGTCTTACAACCTAAAAGAAATTAGTGTTTTTAATCATAAGGTGAAGAATACTCTCAGGTTATACTAAAAATAATGAATTCTATCCTAACTTATATATAAATAATATTTTTATTATTCCATTGTTAACCAATTTTCCTCATCTCACATGACCCACCCTAGCTCTCACGGCATCTCTTCACCACCTCAACAACCACCTCCCACTCACCCAACAAATCAACCAACGTCCCAGCCCCTACACCAATTCCCAAACCCCAACTTCTCTCACACAAATTCCCACTTTCACCATCCCAACCCACAACAACAACCTAGACCACCTAAATTACAACTTATGCTTTTTTATGGGTCTGAACCCTTGGACTGGATCTTCTAGATGGAACAATTTTTTCAATTATACTTAGTTCCACCTTAACAACGAATGTCTATGGTTTCCTTCTATATGCAAGGAGAAACATTGAGTTGGTTTAAATGAATGTTCCATAACTCCCAACTTTCTGACTAGCACTCTTTTACTTGGGCCTTGGAGAATCGTTTTGGGCCCTTCACTTACATTAATCATCAGACGAAACTTAAGCAAATTGGGTCAGTGGCACCATATCAACAACAGTTTGAGAAACTGTGTAACATAATCTAGGACTCCTCTCAAGAAATCATACTGAATTGTTTTATTTCAAGACTCTTACTGGAGATTCGAAGGGAGCTGGCTATACTCCGCCCCACGTCCGTTTCAGATGCCTTGGGATCGACAAAATTGGTGGAAGCCAAAGTCCGGGATTCCATTCGGACCTATCCTAGACCAAGTCGTGTTACCGGCTCATCTGCCCAAGGCTCCACCCATGGAACACAATCTCCAACTCAAACGCCCAACTTCCCACTTGCTTTACCTATCCGTCGTCTATCAATTTCCCAGATGTAGGAAAGGCGTGCACAAGGGCTCTGTTATAATTGTGATGAAAAATTCCACCCTGGTCACTATTGTCAACCAAAGAAATTCCTATTAATGCTGGATGACTGCCCACCAAACCATTCAGAGGCAGTATTGACTTGCTTAGCACCACGATGACACCATCATCACTATTGATCCAAAACCACTTGGTGAGGATCAAATTCACTTTCACATATCAGACCAAGCTCTAGGGAGGCCTCTATCCCTTAAAACCTTGAAGTTTCCTGGCACTATTTTGGGACATTCGGTTACTGTTTTAGTGGACACTAGCAGTTCACATAATATTTTGCAACCACAGATTGTGGCCTACCTTAAACTTCCAATTACAGCGACCCCCAAATTCCTAGTGATGGTGGGCAATGGAGCCCATATTTATTGTAGTGGGTTGTGTGACCAAACCCCTATTGCACTTCAAGAAACAAAGTTCCTTATTCCATTCTACTTGTTGCCCATAAAAAGAGCTGACATGGTTTTGAGTATTGAATGGCTCTAAACACTTGGGCCTATTGTTTCTGATTTTTCTATCCCTTATATGTAGTTTTCTATGGGTCAATCCCATATTACGCTGACCGGGAGACAAGTTATACTCCTCAGCCGTCTACCTTTCACCAGATTTCTAGATTTCTGCACAATGATGGCATTGCTACTTTCCATGCATTTACCATTCTGCCCCCCCCCTTTACACCTACCCAACCGCAGATACAACTTCTACTCGACAAATACCACTATGTTGTCCAAACCCCAACTACATTACCTCCCTCTCAGAGACATGACCATCATATTCCTCTAATACCATCTTCTGCCCCAGTAACCACTAGACCCTACCGCTACCCCCATTCCCAAAAAGATAATATGATTGCTATGCTACAAGAAATGTTACAAGCTGGGATTGTCACCCCTAGCACTAGTCCTTTTTCTTCCCTAATACTACTGGTTCAGAAGAAAGATGGCACCTGGCGGTTTTATGTTGATTACAAATAAGGGTGGAAACAGGCCAGGCTTTGCCTTAAACAGGCCCAGCCTATATAGCACATAGGAGCCTGGGCCTGGGCTGTTAGCCTGTTTAAAAAAAATTCAAAGCCTAGGCCTGGCCTGTTTAAAAGTCTGGCCTGTTAGCCTGTTTAAAGGCCTATTATACTATATGCTCATGAAATAGGCTACTATGTCTACATTTTAATGGGCTTATAGGCTTATTTTTAGTTAGGCCCATCTAATTCTAATAATTAAATTATATTTTTATATACATTTTTATATTAATATTACACATATATAATAATATTGCTTATGTTAAAATAGTATAATTTCAACATTCTTATGTAATATAACTAAATAGGCCGGCCTGTTAGGCTTTATAGGCCTTTTAGATGGCCTAAAGTCTGGCCTGTTAAGCTAAATATACTTTTTAGAAAGCCTGAGCCTGGCCTGTTCGTCAAAAAAGCCTGGCCTGACCTAGCCTGTTATAGGTCAGGTAATAGGCCCCTGATATGCGGCCTGGCCTGTTTCCACCCTTAATTACAGAGCACTCAATGGTATCACCATTCCCGACAGATTTCCAATTCCAACTATAGATGAGCTATTAGATGAGTTGGATGGAGCAAAGATCTTTTCAAAGATAGATCTCCGCTCGAGTTATCATCAAATCTGGGTTCACCCGGCTAATACTTATAAGACGACTTTTCGCAAGTTTGACGGACATTATGAATTTCTAGTTATGCCTTTTGGCCTCACAAATGCACGATCCACATTTTAAGCAGTCATGAATGATTTGCTCAAGCCATATTTGCGACGATTTGTGTTGGTTTTTTTATGATATATTGATTTATAGCTCTACTCTGGTTGATCATGTATTACACTTACAAACCGTGTTGGACCTATTAGAGTCTAACCAATTTAATGCCAAGTTTTCCAAGTGTTCCTTTGGTGTGGATTCTATGAGTTATTTGGGGCACATTATTTCGGCGATAGGAGTGCGACCATATCCGGATAAAATCCAGGCTATGGTGGATTGGCCACAACCTTGTTCTCTCACGTGACTCAGGGGTTTTTTAGGCCTCATCGGATTCTATAGAAAATTTGTTAAACACTATGCCTCTCTCGCCTCTCCTCTCACCAACCTACTCAAACATCATAAATTTACATGGACAAATGAGGCTCAATTGGCCTTTACAACTTAAAAAATGCTATGACTACAACTTTGTTTCTGTAGCTGCCAGATTTCTCTGCCTCCTACGAGATAGAAACAAATGCTTCTGCCGTCGCGATTGGCGCGATGTTGTCCCAACATGGTCACGACATAGCATTCTTCAACAAGAAAATGGTCCCTCGAATGCAGCATGCTTCAGCCTATGTCCGTGAGATGTACACTGTCATAGAGTCAGTAACAAAATGGCGCCAATACCTCATTGGTCGAAGATTCACCATTTTGATAGACCAACAAAGTTTAAAACACTTAGTATCACAAGGACTGCATACCTCGGAACAACAAAAATGGGCAACTAAACTCATTGGGTTTCAATTTGACATCAGGTATAGAAGTGATACCTCGAATAGAGTGGCGGATACCCTCTCACAGCATGTTGACGAGTCCTTGGCATAATTTGTTTCTCTGTCTTCACCCATGCCAACCATCTTGGACCAACTTCAGCTACATTATCAAACAACAGAAGGCCAATCGTTTGTGACTAAGTGTGAGTCAGAAGAAAAATGAAGCTTAAATATCACTAGTCAAATGGCATATTTCTGTTTGCAAATCGTATTTTCATACCTAATTTGCCCGGACTCCATGAGGCCATTCTAGTTGAATATCACTGTTCTCTGACAATGGGACACTCTAGACATAAATCATCTATGGTCAGGATTGTTGTTTCCTACTACTGGCCGAGCATGTATAAGGAAGCCAAGACTTTCATTCAACGATGCATTACCTGTCAATACAACAAATATTTACCAACAAAGCAGCATGTATTATTACAGCCTTTAGCAATACCAGAAAGAGATTGGGAGCAGATATCTATGGACTTTATTACTCATTTACCTCCATCCCAAGGGCACACCGTGATATGGGTTGACGTAGATCGACTCTCCAAATATGCACACTTCATCGGTCTCCCAACCAAGTTCACCGCAATGGTATTAGCATACCTTTTTCTGGCAGAAATAGTCTAGTTGCACAGCGTGCCTCGACCTATTATCTTAGATCGAGACTGGATTTTCCTCAATTCCTTCTGGAAGGACTTTTCCAGCTTTTAGGCACGACCCATTGTCTTAGGAGGTAGTTAATAGATACCTCCAAACCTACCTTCGATGCTTCACTGGCTCGAGTCCGCATAAATGGTTTCAACATCTCCCTCTGCCGGAATATTGGTACAATACTTCAAAGCATTTTGAAACTGGTTTCTCCCCATTTTAGGTTCTCTATGGTCGTCCACCTCCAACCATGACCAACCTTTCCAGACCAATGTTGGAGCTCCTACACACACAGTCTACAATGATCAGCAATATCAAACAAAACCTCGTATGGGCTCAACAAAGAATGTTAGCTCAACATCAAAGTGGACGAAAAGACACTACCTTTGACACCGGCGAGTGGGTCCTTTTAAAGTTGCAACCCCACTAATAGGTGACCATGGTATGGCGGTAGTGTCACAAGTTGTCTCCTAGGTTCTTTAGGCCGTATCAAGTCCTGCATCGAATCGGCCCCGTTGCTTACGAACTGGCTCTACCCTCCACCACTCGTATCCATCCCGTTTTTCATGTCTCCATGCTCCAGTGGTTTTAGGGAGATCCAGCGGCACAACATGTTCCCTTATCGATCCCTTCCGACACAGTTTTGGACGACACAATGGCTATGGTACAAACAAACCACACGACTCTTGGGAAGATATCACAAACTCAATCGGGTTTCCCTCATAACAACCCATTACAAACAGTGGTCACGAGTAGAGAAAACCACAAGGAAGTGGCATGAGATGAGTTTACAAAAGAAAAAGAGAAGTAGGAGTGTTGAAAACGTATTTCAGTGTTTTGTTGGGAGTTTTCTCCTATCAACAAATCGTCCTGACAACAGTGTCAATTTGTTGAAAGATTTATACTCTCATTTTCGTTATGTTCTTTTTGTTTGATTAAGTAAGAGAACTCGGTTTTACTCTTTGTTCACCATCTGCCATCTCGGCTTTGTTGAAATAAATTCCAATGTTGGTATAATGGTTTCAAGAATATTCCAGTTACAACTTACTTCTTAATAATCATGTGAATGAGTTATTCCTTCTTTTCCCCATCTCGGTTTTGTTAGAATAAATTCTAACGTCGGTACAATGGTATCGAAGCAATTACCTATTATATAATTATTAAGTACCTTTGAATACCATCTCAGTTTTATGTAATAAATTCCAACACCGGTTTAATGGTATTCTAAATATAAAAGTGATGAATAGTTAGTTGTTAGAAACAAATAAATAAAGAACAAAAGAATAATAAATTTAGTTATCTTTATTTATTTACTCCCTTTCGGGATCATTTTATTTAACACACCAAACTTCTTCCTTAAGGAAGGTTAGTATTAAAGAATAAATAAAATGCGGAAAGTAAATAACAATAAATAAAAGTTAGTAAGTTAGTTTCATCACTTTTGTATATTAAAAGGTGTTTTCAACAAATAAATTTATTGATAACACTTTACTATTTTACAATTTACACCTCTTTCAAGATTCAATTGTAGTATAGTATAGGGTTATGTTGAACCACAATGATTTGCCTAATAAAATGAATCATATGAATATGTCAATGCACAACTATGGGTTAAACATATTTTGATAGTTTTGTTGTTTAATTTGAACATAAATAAATTAATAAGAAAAATAAACTTAGTATTCACCAATTCTTGAGGAGACAAGATTAATTTGAATAAGGAAAAGATTTCTCAACTTCTTATGAGTTTGAACTACTTAGACAAGTTCTTATGTTTTACTTTGGTTAACCCCAAACACCAAGGTCTGAAATCCTCCTTGTATATCCTAACATGGTAGAATGATAAACACTTATATTCATCACTTAAACAATACTACGACCATAAAAGAGATTAGGTTGTCACACCCTAACCATTGGCGACTCTAATATTGAAAGAGTGATGAATGTAAGATCTTAAGAAAAGTATGCTTAACTTGGAAAATAAACTAAGTAGTAAAACTACTCCAAAGTTTATTTGTTAAGTGTTTGAGACAAGTAATTTTATTGACTTGAAATCATTTTTTAGGTGATCAATCTAAAAAGAGCATCAAGTACTTCTTAAACAAATAATATTA
>NW_017726035.1:0-5812 GCF_001865875.1 Lupinus angustifolius
CTTAACTTGACAAATAAACTAAGTAGTACAACTACTTCCTAGTTTATTTGTTAAGTGTTTGAGACAAGTAATTTTATTGACTTGAAATCATTTTTTAGGTGATCAATCTAAAAAGAGTATTAAGTACTTCTCAAACAAATAAAATTAACCATAGCATAAACTTGAATGATTAAAATTCAAACTTTTTTAAATTAAGAAGAAGTAGAAATTACATAACTTTATTCAAAAGAAAATGTTAGGAGCATGAGCTATCCATCCAAGGATTGGATGCTTTTGAGTTCCAAATGAGAGTACAAAATTGATTTTTTTGTATCTCATTTTCCTTCACCTTTTCTCCTCTTGAATTCTAAACTAAAACTACAGAGTTACTTGAAATTAAAGCTCTAAATTAAGAAATGAAGAGAGAACTTCACAGAGAGGTTTCTAGTGAGAGATTTCTTTGTTTCAAGTGTTTTTGATATATTTTGCTCGAATGAAATGGTCTTTTATTTATAGAACTCTCTGTTGGACTGTTGAGCTGCTTGGTTGGACCGCTAAGCAGCTGACCAAACCCTTCAGCATGGGTTTGGTCCCTTGACCAAGTAGCTTAGTCACCTCCTTGTGCTTAACTCATCAAAGCTAGTTGTGGGCTATGAAACCAGCTATTGTGAGCTACTTCTAAAAAGCCTATGGTGGGCTACTTGAGGTGAGGTCATGGATGACTTCATGGTTTGCTTGATGGTTAAGTCAAGTCTGGTGCACACCGCTCTGCGCACCTGCTTCACCGCTAAGCTGCTTGACTCGTTCAACAGCTTCTGACCGTGTTGACTGGGACATTGCCTGGTGCTTGCTGATCTGGTCAGGAGTCTGGTTCTCCGCTGAGCTGCTTGGTTGGACTGCTGAGCTGCTTGTTCAGCAGCTTGGGCTTGTGCCAAGCTCATGTTTGACCGTGTCAAGCTGAATTTCTGATCGTGCCAGGTCCAGTCTGGTGCTAAGCAGGTCCGCTCAGCTGCCTGGTTGAGCAGTTTGGTCCTAGTCAGGCTGGTGGCTAGGTCAAGCTGGTGTCCAGGTCAGCTCAGCAGGGCTTGTCCCACGCTTAGCTACCTGGTTGAACATCTTGATCTTTGACTTCTTTTGCTTTGTTGACCATGAGTCTTTCTTTCTTCTTTTCTTCATTCTAAATCCTATAAAATACATAAAAAAGAAATACACATACAAATATACAAGATTGTGATATTTTATACAAAAAGTATTATTTTAAGTTGGTTTTTCTCAATTATGCTTAAGATAAGTGCCATAAAAGTGTATGAATTTTAGGTATGTTTGGCACTTATCAAACTCCTCCCAACTTAAAACTTTGTTTGTCCTCAAACAAAAGGTGAGAATTATCCGAAAATTAATTTGGCTAAAAATAATAATGATGATTAACATGATTTCAAATGTATAAGCATGTCAAAATAGATTTCAATGAGATTTTTCATGGTTTGTAAATTTTGACATAATGCCTCAAACAAGAAGTAATGCTTTTGCTTATAAAAAATGTGTAACAATTTACCTAAGCAAATATTTTTTAACCAAAAAGTGTTTCTTTGCACACAAGTTCAAGGTTGGAACTTTTGAGGGTAAGTGTTTCACTCAATTTATCAAGCATTTGTTTGTAGTAATTTTGAACTTGTTTGTCATCTTACCTATTCTCTTAAATCGCATAATTAAACAAAGATCACTAAGGTCTTCTTTTTTGTTGTAATGAGGCTTGGTTTGGATACTGGTTTTTCTAGATTTTCAAGGCTAAGTTTAAAAAGAGAGCATTTTTGAAATTTTTCTCAATGAATACTTTACTCTTCTTTTTTTCATTATTGTTTTCCAACCTCTTTTACTTCTTTGAACCTTGGCTTCTATTTTTCTCAATCTTTTTGTTTCTTTTTTCATTTTTGTTTGAAGATTGAGTTTTTCTTTTTCTTTTAAGAAGCAAAGTCCACCAATTTTCCCCCCAACTTGATTCTTTCAAACCACTCTTTAAAAATGTAATGCTCTCTTAGAACATTTTTCTCGATTTGGTTTTATGGAATAATTTGAAAAAATTGATTTCATTTGTTTGGCTCAAAAGGGGCTTATCAAAGGATGTTCCGAATTTGGTTTGATGGTTCAACTAATCAAAGAATATGCCTTGATCATTTCTTATCATTTTAATGCAATTAAGAGATTTAAAGATTCAAACAAGTTTCATTAGACAAATCAAATGTTGATTCTCACTCATGTGTTTGGCTCACTTCCTCACTTAGTTTGGATTCACACTTTATTGATGAAAAAAAATGTTTGCAAAGATCTTGTTACATAAAATTGAATTTTCAATTTGCAAAAAGTTTCAAATTATGACATTGTGACTTTTTTCACAAAAATTTAGCATACATCTCATTTTGCTCAATCAAAGCTTAATTTAAAGTATGTTGAACATTCTTAATCATGTGATCATGAATTTTTTTTTTGTTTTAGCCATATTTTTTTGAGTTTTTGAACAAACAAATTTATTTTTTTACATTTTTACACAATCTTAGACAAGAAAGAAATTTTTTTAAATTACATCAAGTCTTGTCCCCCCTTTTCAAATGAAGGCTTGTCCTCAAGCTTTAAATTTTTTGGGATTTACTTGATGTGATTTAAAAATTTTGTTTAGTTTTTTTTTTAAAAAAAATAAAAAATATATATATGATGAAAGAAATAATTTTTTTACCACATACTGGATTGCCTTCCAGTTAGCGCTCTTTTAACGTCAGTAGTTTGACGTCAGATTTTGGACGAGATTATGCTTATTGATCATCGATGATGGAGCCTGATTCATCACCCAAATAAGGTTTTAACCTCTGTCCATTTACCACCCAAGTTGCTTTTGTCTTGGGGTATCTCAACTCAACTGCTCCATATTCTTTTACTTCATTAATGACAAATGGCCCTGTAATATGGTCTTGAATTTTCCTGGAAGTATTTTGAGCCTTGAGTTGAATAAAAGTACCTTTTGCCCTTGATAGAAGTTTTTCTTTTTAATTCTGGAGTTATGGTACTTTTTTGTTTTCTCCTTATACAATCTCGAGGGTTCATATGCTTGGAACCACATTTCTTCCAATTGATGTAGTTGATCCTGTCTTTTAATCTCTGCATCCTTTAAATCAAAGTTTAGAAATTTGAGAGTCCAATAGGCTTTATGCTCCAATTCAACTAGTAGATGACAAGCTTTGTCATAAACAAGTTGATATGGAGTTTTGCCTATTGGTGATTTAAATGCAGTTCTATAGGACCAGAGAGTATCATCCAGTTTTTGTGCCCAGTCTTTTCTTGAAGCAGAGACTGTTTTTTCCAAAATTCTTTTTAATTCTCTGTTTGATACTTTTGCTTGGCCATTGGTTTGTGAGTGATAAGGTGATGCTACCTTGTGTTTAATATTATAAAATTCTAGGGTTCTTTTTAATTGGGAATTTATAAAATGAGACCCCCCATCACTTATTAATACTCTTGGTGTGCCGAAACGAGTAAAAATATTTTTTTTCAAAAAATTTATCACAGTTTTCGCATCGGCTTTGGGTGTTGCTAATGCTTCCACCCAGCGGGAAACATAGTCAACAGCCACCAAGATATATTCATTTGAAAATGATGACGGGAAAGGTCCCATAAAGTCAATGCCCCAACAATAAAAAATTTCTATTTCTATAATATTTTGTAAAGGCATATCACTTTGTTTCCCAAGTCCCCCAGACCTTTGGCATGCATCACACTTTTAGACATACAATTGGACATCTTTATAAATAGTTGGCCAAAAGAGATTGGAGTACTTTTGTCGTGGTTCTGTTCCCATTGTAATGTCCCCCATATGCCAAATTATGGCAGTGCCATAATATTTTCTGGGCCTCATTTTCATCAACACATCGTCTAATAATATTATCGGTTCCTTCTTTAAATAAGTAAGGTTCATCCCAAACATATTGATTCATTTTTTTGAGAAAATTTTCTTTTGCTGATAATTAAAGTGTTCAGGAATTATACTTGAGGCTTTATAATTTGCTATATCAGCAAACCATGGTCTTGTCTGAAGCTGAAATAGCTTTTCATCAGGGAATGTTTCTGCTATTTCTTTTTCTCTTAACGCGACTTCTGTATTAACCAATCTTGACAAATGATCTGCCACTTGGTTTTCTTTACCACTCTTGTCGCGGATTTCTAAATCAAATTCCCGCAAAAGCAACACCCATCTAATTAATCGTGGCTTAGAATCAAGTTTCTTTAGAAGATATTTGATTGCGACATGATCAATATAAACAATTTTTTTTGCCCCAATCAAATAGCTTCTAAATTTTTCCAATGCAAATACTATTGCAAGTATTTCTTTTTCAATTGTAGCAAAATTAATTTGTGCTTCATTTAGAACATTGCTAGCATAGTGTATTGCATGAAATACATGTTCCCTTCTCTGTCCTAGAACTGGACCAACTGCATAATCGCTTGCATCGCACATTAGTTCAAATGGGGATTTCCAGTTTGGTGCAGTAATGACAGGAGCAGTTACCAAGCATAATTTTAATTGTTTAAATGCTTCTAAACAAGAATTATAAAAATTAAAGACATAATCTTTTAAGAGTAAGTTGCATAGGGCTTAGCTATTTTGGAGAAGTCCGTGATAAATCTACGATAGAACCCAGCATGTCCGAGAAAGCTTATGATTCCTTTAACATTTGTTGGAGGAGGCAGCTTCTCGATCACTTTTATCTTAGCTTTATCAACTTCTAATCCTTTAGTTGAAATTTTGTGCCCAAGTGAAACTCCTTCAGTGACCATGAAATGACATTTTTTCCAATTCAGAACCAAATTAGTCTGCTCGCATCTTGCCAAAACTGTCTCCAAATTTGTTAAGCAAGCTTCGAAAGAGTCTCTGAATATAGAAAAATCGTCCATGAAGACCTTGATGCATTTTGATAAATGCCAAAAGTATACACTTTTCACCATCATTTTATGGCACTTATCCTATGCAAATTGTAGAAAACCAACTTAAATTAACACTTTTTAGGTAAAATTTGCATGATTAAATAAATTAGTCCCTTATTAGTTCTTGTCCAAGTTTTCTTTGAGTTTTGTAGGAAATTGAATATTAAAGAATAAATTCAAAGATGGATAAGAATTCAAGACAAAAGCTCAAAATGAATTGCTAAAAGTAATCAAGTTAAAGCATGGCATGCTATGTGCTTAATTTGGTTACTTAGCCTTGAAGAAAGGTAGCTTACTTCGTATTGAAGAAACCTATGTTAAGGTAGGCCAAGGAACTTGCAAAAATCAAATGCTTACCTTAACTTAAAGAAAACAGCCCAAAAGTGCCAAGCAACCAACAAAAATCAAGTAACAAACCAAAGGAAAAAAGGTTGCTTCACCATGAAGAAATCAAGCACAAAGCTGTCCAGCCAAGCCAAGCATCAAGCACCAGGTCAGATCAGCCAGCACTAAGCACCAGGTCAGGTCAGCTAAGCTGCTGAAACAGGCAGCTTAGCATGGAACCAGTCAGCTAAGCAGCTGAAACAGTCAGCTTAGTGGGGAACCAGGTGTGCTATGCCGCTGAAACATGCAGCTTAGCGGGGAACCAGGTGTACTATGCCGCTGAAGCAGGCAGCTTAGCGGGGAACTAGGTGTGCTAAACGGCTGGCACACTAGAAAAATGATTTTTGGGTCAACTCATGGAACATCTTACTTTTTCTTTGCTTAAAGGCCAAGAACATGACATCATGGAGACATAAGGCTATGAAAAGAAGGAGGAGGTGTCACCATGCATGTAACCTAGCCCACCATAGGGGTCAAG
>NW_017726036.1:0-1397 GCF_001865875.1 Lupinus angustifolius
CGTTATTTACTTTCCACATTTTATTTATTCTTTAATACCAACATTCCTTAAGGAAGTAGTTTGGTTTGTTAAATAAAATGAACCCAAAAGGGAGTAAATAAATAAAGGTCACGAAATTTATTATTCTTTTGTTCTTTATTTATTTGTTTCTAACAACTAACTATTCATCACTTTTGTACATTAGAATACCTCCTTAAACCGGTGTTGGAATTTATTCCATAAAACCGAGATGGTATTCAAAGGTACTTAATAATTATGTAATAAGTAATTGCTTCAATACCTAATAAGTGCCAAACATACCTAAAAGTCATACACTTTTATGGCACTTATCTTAAGCATAATTGAGAAAAACCAACTTAAAACAATACTTTTTGTATAAATTACCACAATTTGGTATATTTGTGTTTGTATTGCCTTTTTTATGTATTTTTTAGGAAATAAAATGAAGAAAAGAAGAGAAAAGATTCATGGTCAAAAAGCAACAAAAGTCAAGAAAATCAAGGTGCTCAACCAGGCAGCTGAGCGTGGAACAAGCCCCGCTGAGCTGACCTAGCCACCTGCCTGACCTGGACCAAACTGCTCAACGAGGCAGCTAAGTGGACCTGTTTAGTCGCTCAGCCTAGCATCAGACTAGGCCTAGCATAGTCAGAAATATGCTTGACACGGTCAGACACGAGCTTGGCACAAGACCAAACTACTGAAGAAGCTGCTCAGCGGTCAACCAAGTTGCTCAGCGGAGAACCAGACCCCTGGCCAGATCAGCAAGCACCAAGCCACGTCCCAGTCAACACTGTCAGAAGCTGCTGAACAAGCAGCTCAGTAGTGAAGCAGGTGCGCTGGGCGGTGCTTACCAGACTTGACTTAACCATCAAGCAAACCATGAAGTCATCCATGACCTCACCTCAAGTAGCCCACCATAGGCTTTTCAGAAGTAGCTCACAATGCTGGTCTCATAGCCCTCAACTAGCTTTGGTGGGTCATACACAAAGTTGACTAAGTTACTTGGTCAAGGGACCAAACCCATGCTGAAGGGTTTGGTCAGCTGCTTAGCGGTCCAGCTAAGCAGCTCAGTGGTCTGGCATGGGGCCTATAAACAGAGGCTAATTCCTTCGACCAAAACAGATTGGAATACACCATTTCTTCATAAAATCCTCTCAAAAACACTTGAAGGCCAGAATTCTCTCATCTAGGAATGCTTTCTTCATTTCTTAGTTTAGAGTTTTCATTTTCAAGTAAGTCTTTGTAATTTTTAGTTAGAATTCAAGAGGAGAAAAGGAGAAGGCAAAGGAGATGCAAAAATCAATTTTGTACTCTCATTTGGAACTCAAAAGTAGCCAATCCTTGGATGGATAGCTCATGTTCCTAAACACTTTCTTTTGAATAAGGTTATGTAATTT
>NW_017726037.1:0-488 GCF_001865875.1 Lupinus angustifolius
TCTACCATTTTAGGACATACACTAAAAGGAGGATTTTAGAACTTGGTGTTTGGATTTAATCAAAGTAAAACATAAGAACTTGTCTAAGTAGTTCAAACTCACAAGAATTTGAGAACTACATTTTCCTTATTCAAAACGATTTTGTCTCCGTAAGAATTTGTGAATACTTAGTTTATTTTTCTTGTTGATTTATTTATGTGCAAATCAAACAGAAAAACCATCAAAATATGTTTAAACCATTATTTGTACTTTGACATGTTTATATGATTTATTTTATTAGGCAATTCCTTGTGGTTCGACATAACCCTATACTATACTACAATTGAATCTTGAAAGAGGTGTAAAATTATAAAATAGTAAAGTGTTATCAAAAAATTTATTTGTTGAAAACACCTTTTAATATACAAACACCTTTTGTTTATTGTTATTTACATTCCACCATTTATTTATTCTTTAATACCAACCTTCCTTAAGGAAGAAGTTTGGTT
>NW_017726038.1:0-1630 GCF_001865875.1 Lupinus angustifolius
GAATAACTCATTCACATGATTATTAAGAAGTAAGTTGTAACTGGAATATTCTTGAAACCAGTATACCGACGTTGGAATTTATTTCAACAAGGCCGAGATGGCGAAAAAAGAATAAAACCGATTCACTTACTTAATCAAATAAAAAAGAAAACACACCAAATTGAGGGAATTTATGCTTTCAACAAATTGGCACTACTGCCAAGACGATTTGTTGAGAGGGGAAAAACCTCACAAAAAATATCTTTAAAACACTGAATTACCCTTTCAACAAATTGCTTTAATAATAGAACATTTCATATTTATATGTCATTTATCAAATAATTGTGCATAACATTTTCTTTCTCTTTTGTATAAATTAACTTTTCCTTTTGTACATCTTTATTTTTATGTTTTGTACATTTGAAAAATTAAAAACTCGAAAAGAAAAAAACAGTGAATTAGTGGAGTGAAAACCAATTAGTTAAGAAACCTTTTATTGTTGTTATAAAATATTTAGGAGATGTGGAGGTACCCTCATCAACATTTTCAAAAGAACAACATAAAAGGGATTGAAATAAACAAGAATTAGTGGCTGGAATTTTTCTTCAAGAAGGGAAGCCACTTGAGATCTTAAAGGTTAAGTATTCACCATGTACTTTTTGATGATGATACTTTATCTTGTGATACTTTAACCAAACATCTCCATCAACATGCCTTAGTAAATGATTTTGAAATTGTCAAATTAATTTTTAAAACTAAGAGCATGCTTGTTACATTTGTGCCAAAAATGAATTTTTTCAAACTTGGAACTCCTAAAATGTGTTATTTGGTTCACCATTTAACAAAATAAATTCATGAAATTCTGAATGGATTTATTTATGGATGGTAGATGTGATAAAATGTGTTTTGAAGTTCCATAAATTCTGTTTGGACTTCCATTTTATCACTTGGATTTGAAATATGATTGAAATTTGTTTTCTAAGCATCAATTTACATGAAAAAGCATGTTGTTTGGTTGGAATTCTCTCAATCAAATTTAATTCACGAACTTAGTGTCTTAGGAAGTATAAATTCATGTGAATTGTTAGACTAACCTCAAAGCAAAAAGAAAATTGCAAGTTCGAAATGATTTACAGGAAAACAAGTCCAAAAAAACAGACAAAATGAGGAGTTGATAGCACCACTATCTAGGAGAGGATAGTGAAAACAAGGAGAATGAAACTTTGTGTTTTCCTAAAAATGGTGGTTAGTTTTAATTTTTTTTTCATTATTTCAAAATAATATACAAACTTCCTAAAAATATTTTTTTGACTTGAGGACAAGTCAAGTACTTAAGTTGGGGGAGTGTGTATAACATGTTGAATGAATGAAATTTTGTTGTATTTTAAAACTTTCTCCTGTATTTTAATTCCTTAGTGTGTTTATTTTTATTTTTAGTATGCTTACTTGTTAAAATTATTTTTTTGTTTTTTTTAGTGTGTTTATTTTTTCTTTTTTTGAAGATTTATTTAAAAAGTGAAATTGTTGAAACTAAACAAAGTAAATAAACACAAACTTGGCTTAAACATTTTTCAAGATCAATGACTTTGTAAATTACAAGATTTGATGAGCAACATGAGATGAAAAATTGAAAATCTTGTGAATAATTCAT
>NW_017726039.1:0-411 GCF_001865875.1 Lupinus angustifolius
ACCTTGTGAATTTGTTTAAAAATCAAAGAGTTCTACATAAACCAACCTTGTGAGGGAGTGTTAGCCAAACACAATAATTATGTGAGCTTAGTGAGAAACTTTTTGGTTTTGCACAATTGATTTTGTTTGAATCTTTCTTTACTTGGTTGCACACAATTTGATAGGATATGATCAAGGCAAGTTCTTTCAATTAGAATGAGTCACTTGACCAAAAATGACCAACCAAAAAAATGAATATCCTTTGTTAACCCCTTTGAGTCATAAAAAATTAAAGAAAAAGATCCAAAATAAAAAAGGAGTGAAAAGAGATTGAGAAAATTAAAGAGAAGTTACACAAAAAGGTCAAGAAAAAGAATGAGGGAAGGAAAAATGGAAAAAAGTTGAAAGGAGTATATGTTTTTAATGAAAAAT
>NW_017726040.1:0-967 GCF_001865875.1 Lupinus angustifolius
ATCATAAACACATCTCATGGAACTTAAAAGGAATCATGCATAAGTTTTGATCTTGTACAAAATTAATTTTTCCAAAGCCAAGTGGTTGTCATTTTACCTTTTGTTTGGGGGAAAACAAAGTTTTAAGTTGGGGAGAGTTTGATAAGTGCCAAAAGTATAAACTTTTCACCATCATTTTATGGCACTTATCCTATGCAAATTGTAGAAAACCAACTTAAATTAACATTTTTTAGGTAAATTTTGCATGATTAAATAAATTAGTTCCTTATAAGTTCTTGTCCAGGTTTTCTTTGATTTTTGTAGGAAATTGAATATTAAAGAATAAATTCAAAGATGGATAAGAATTCAAGCCAAAATTCAAGACAAAAGCTCAAAATGAATTGCTAAAAGTAATCAAGTTAAAGCATGGCATGCTATGTGCTTAATTTGGTTACTTAGCCTTGAAGAAATGTAGCTTACTTCGTCTTGAAGAAACCTATGTTAAGATAGGCCAAGCAACTTGCAAAAATAAAATGCTTACCTTAACTTAAAGAAAACATCCCAAAAGTGTCAAGCAACCAACAAAAATCAAGTAACAAACCAAAGGAAAAAAGGTTGCTTCACCATGAAGACATCAAGCACAAAGTTGTCCAGTCAAGCCAAGCACCAAGCACTAGGCCAGGTCAGCCAGGTCAGCTAAGCTGCTGAAACAGGCCGCTTAGCGTGGAACTAGTCAGCTAAGCGGCTGAAATAGGCAGCTTAGCGGGGAACCAGGTGTGCTATGCTGCTGAAACAGGCAGCTTAGCGGAGAACCAGGTTTGCTAAGCGGTTGGCGCACCAGAAAAATGATTTTTGGGTCAACTCATGGAACATCTTACTTTTTCTTTGCTTAAAGGCCAAGAACATGACCTCATGGATGACATAAAGCTATGACAAGAAGGAGGAGGTGTCACCATGCATGTAACCTAGCCTACCATAGGGGTCAAGT
>NW_017726041.1:0-368 GCF_001865875.1 Lupinus angustifolius
CTCTATTTAGATTGGTCACCTAAAAAATGATTTCAAGTCCATAAAATTACTTGTCTCAAACACATAACAAATAAACTAAGAAGTAGTTGTACTACTTAGTTTATTTGCCAAGTTAAGCATACTTTTCTTAAGATCTTATATTCATTACTACTTCAATATTAGAGTCACCAATGACTAGGGTGTGACAACCTAGTCTCTTTATGGACGTAATATTGTTTAGTAATAAATATAAGTGATTATCATTCTACCATTTTAGGACATACACTAAAAGGAGGATTTTAGAACTTGGTGTTTGGAGTTAATCAAAGTAAAACATAAGAACTTGTCTAAGTAGTTCAAACTCATAAGAAGTTGAGAAATCTTTTCCT
>NW_017726042.1:0-2744 GCF_001865875.1 Lupinus angustifolius
TAAAATCGGGTTCTCTTACTTAATCAAACAAAAAAAACATAACGAAAATGAGAGTATTAATCTTTCAACAAATTGACACTGTTGTCCACAGCAATTTGATTGTATCCGGAATACCCATCCAGGAAACAGTAGAAGGCTTTTCCGACTAATCTTTCCAACATTTGATCCATGAAGGGTAAAGGAAAATGTTCTTTTCATGTGGCGGTGTTAAGTTTGCGGTAATCAATGCAAACTCGGCAACCAGTAACAGCTTTGGTTGGAATGAGTTCATTGTTTTCATTTCCGATTACCATCATCCCTCCTTTTTTCGGCACCACTTGGACTGGACTTACCCATTTGCTATCTGAAATGGGGTAAATCATGCCAGCCTCTAACATTTTTACAATCTTTTTCCTTACTACTTCCTTCATTGTCGGATTAAGTCTTCTTTGTGCTTGAGCACATGGTTTGTAATCATCTTCCATCATGATTTTATGCATGCAATATGATGGACTGATGCCTTTGAGATCTTTTAAGGTCCATCCCAGTGCTGCTTGATGCTTTTTCAAGACTTGTATAAGTTTTTCTTCTTCCAATTAGGATAACTCACTATTAATGATAACTGGATTGTTGGCTCCCCCATTTAAGAAAACATATTTCAAATGGGACGGCAATTCCTTCAGCTCCAGTTCTGATTCTTTTTCGGCTGGTCCATTTGGATTTTGGTGGAGAAATAATTCATCAGAAAAATGTCTGATGATTTCTTCCTCCACTCTATTTTCTTGTATTTCCGAGGATTTGTCAGGTTGAGGGTGTTTTGCACAAATTTCTTCAATAACATCTAGTTGCAGACATTGCCCTTTATCCTTCGGATGATGCATCGCATGGAAAATGTCAAATTTGATTTCGTCGTCCCCAACTCGGACTAGTAATTTGCAATTTTCCATGTCGATCCCCAATTTTTCTGTCCTCATAAAGGGTCTCCCTAAAATGAGCGGGATCTCCGTATCTTCACTTATGTCAATGACAGCAAAATCAACAGGGATCAAGAATTTGTCCACTTTGACCAGAATATCCTCTACAACTCCTTCAGGATATTTTATGGATCTATCTGCTAGTTGCAAGGACATCCTTGCAGGCTTTAATTGAATTCCTCCAATTCTTTTCATCATGGATAATGGCATCAAGATGGCTCCAAGATCGACAAGAGCTTTGTCTATGGACACATTTCCAATAGTAACTGGAATGGTCACACTGCCTAGATCTTTAGATTTGTGAGGAATGTTTGTTTGAAGAATCGCACTACAAGTGGTATTGAGTGAAACAACTTCTTTTTCTTGATAACTTCGCTTTTCGGATAGCAGTTCTTTCATGAACTTGGAGTAAATTGGCATTTGTTCCAAGGCTTCAGCAAAAGGGATGTTGATTTGCAAAGTTTTGAATATTTCCATGAATCTTGCAAACTGTTCTTCTTTTTTAGCTTTTAACGGAGCTATCGGGTAGGGTATTTTTTCTGTACTAGTGAGTTTGGCTTTTCTTCTTTTCTTACCTCACTAGTCTCCTTTTCTTTTTCTTCTTTATTTTTTTCATCTAATCTTCCTTTTTGTTTTTCAACTCCACCAACTATCTTTCCACTTCGAGTTGTAACACTTTCACAAAATTCTGACTTGACTAGATAAATTTTTGTCAAGCTGTTGATTTGTTCTTCTATTTTTGTGAGAGCATCATTGGTGTTTTGTTGATGGTTGATATTGGTTTGCATGAGTTGGTCGAGAATTTTCTCCAATTCGTCATGGTAAGTGAGAGTTGATTGGACAACATAGACATTTTGATTGTTTGCACAATTATTGCACCAAAAACTTGCTTCGTTGGTTTGCTTTATTTGTTCAGGAAGATCTTCAATTTTTTGATGGACCATATTGAGCCTAGATTGAAATTCTCTGATGAATTGCTCAATTTCTTGTTGCAGATCAACATGTTGGTCCATGTCTGAAAATTTGAGATCAAAATGAATCGTTTTGTCTATTTCCAAAAGAAAGGATATTAGTATGTAAAGAAATCATAATGTACATCTTTGTAAAAATAAAAATAACTTGTACAAAGGCAAGAATAATTTGATGTACAATTATTTGATTAATGACATATAAATATGAAATGTTTTATTATTGAAGCAATTCCTCGGCAGCGGCTCCAATTTGTTGAAAGCGTATTTCAATGTTTTGTTGGGAGTTTTCTCCTATCAACAAATCGTCATGAAAACAGTGTCAATTTGTTAAAAGATTTATACTCTCATTTTCGTTATGTTCTTTTTGTTTGATTAAGTATGAGAATTTGGTTTTACTCTTTGTTCACCATCTCGACTTTGTTGAAATAAATTCCAACACCGGTATAATGGCTTCAAGAATATTCCAGTTACAACTTACTTCTTTAATAATCATGTAAATAAGTCATTCTTTCTTTGCCCCATCTCGACTTTGTTAGAATAAATTCTAATTGCTAGAATAAATTCTAATGTTGGTACAACGGTATCGGAGCAATTACCTATTACATAATAATTAAGTACCTTTAAATACCATCTCGGTTTTGTGGAATAAATTCCAACACCGGTTTAATGGTATTCTAATATATAAAAGTGATGAATAGTTAGTTGTTAGAAACAAATAAATAAAGAACAAAAGAATAATAAATTTAGTGACATTTATTTACTTACTCCCTTTCGGGTTCATTTTATTTAACAAACTAAACTTCTTCCTTAAGGAAGGTTG
>NW_017726043.1:0-28610 GCF_001865875.1 Lupinus angustifolius
AAAATTGTAGAATGATAATCACTTATATTTATTACTAAACAATATTACGTCCATAAAGAGACTAGGTTGTCACACCCTAGTCATTGGTGACTCTAATATTGATGTAGTAATGAATATACGATCTTAAGAAAAGTATGTTTAACTTGGCAAATAAACTAAGTAGTACAACTACTTCCTAGTTTATTTGTTAAGTGTTTGAGATATGTAATTTTTTTTACTTGAAATCATTTTTTAGGTGATCAATCTAAAAAGAGCATTAACTACTTCTCAAAAAAATTAAATTAACCAAAGCACCAACTTGAATGTTTAAAATTTAAACTTTTAGAATGTAAGAAGAAGTATAAATTACATAACCTTATTCAAAAGAAAATGTTAAGAGCATGAGCCATCCATCCAAGGATTGGATGCTTTTGAGTTCCAAATGAGAGTACAAAATTGATTTTTTTTGTATCTCATTTGCCTTCTTCTTTTCTCCTCTTGAATTCTAAACTAAGACTACAAACTTACTTGAAATTAAAGCTCTAAACTAAGAAATGAAGAGAGAACTTCATAGAGAGGTTTCTAGTGAGAGATTTCTTTGTTTCAAGTGTTTTCGATATATTTTGCTCGAATGAAATGGTCTCTTATTTATAGGCCTCTCTGTTGGACCGCTAAGCAGCTGACCAAACCCTTCAACATGGGTTTGGTCCCTTGACCAAGTAGCTTAGTCACCTCCTTGTGCTTGACTCATCAAAGCTAGTTGTGGGCTATGAAACCAGCTATTGTGAGCTACTTCTGAAAAGCCTATGGTGGACTACTTGAGGTGAGGTCATGGATGACTTCATGTTTTCCTTGATGGTTAAGTCAAGTCTAGTGCACACCGCTCAGCGCACTTGCTTCACCGCTAAGCTGCTCGTTCAGCAGCTTCTAACCGTGTTCATTGGGACATGGCCTGGTGCTTGCTGATCTGGTCAAGAGTCTGGTTCTCCGTTGAGCTGCTTGGTTGGACCGTTGAGCTGCTTGTTCAGCAGCTTGGGCTTGTGCCAAGCTCATGTTTGACTGTGTCAAGCTGAATTTCTGATCGTGCCAGGTCTAGTCTAGTACTAGGCTGAGCGGCTAAGCAGGTCCGTTCAGCTGCCTGGTTGAGCAGTTTGGTCCAGGTCGGGCTGGTGGCCAGGTCAAGCTGGTGTCTAGGTCAGCTCAGCGGGACTTGCCCCACGCTTAGCTGCCTGGTTGAACATTTTGATCTTTGACTTCTTTTGCTTTGTTGACCATGAGTATTTCTTTCTTCTTTTCTTCATTCTAAATCTTATAAAATACATAAAAAAAGATTAATTTGTTCTTATAAAAGTGGAAGTGAAATAGACATGTCCTTCATGACACAACAGTGATAGCAAAAACTAATGTTTATGAAGGGCACTTTGGGAGTTTTCAAGGTCGAGATGCAGAATAGTGTGAGAACTGCTTTTGCTTTTAAAAGTAGGCTGCTTTTGGCTTATTTATTAGAGGATCTATCTGCAGAATGTGATTATTTGTAGACAAAATGTGCAATCTAGAATCAACAAAGCAAACCCAAGATTAATATGACCAAAGAAAATAAAAGGAATAGTTAAGAGATGGGAGACATAAGCCATTGCATTATCACATCAATCTAAACCTCAATCCATTGGGTTCTACTTTTTTTAATGATTGAATAAAATCAAAGCAAATGGAGTTTGGTACTGGGATAAATAATGGCATATCTCAAGGACATGCATTGTCTAGATTCTAATTACAGGGAGCTTAACAAATCAAATAATCCACTTTCGATCTCATTATTCCTTGCAACAAAACTCTCTCACTAATATTTTTAGCAATATCAAATATATATTGATATAAGTTTAGACCAAACAATTCTTATAATATAGTAATATTAACTGTGATTAAGCTCCCTTCAACTAATATTTTACATGTTTATTGTCTAATCACTTGGCAAATATTAGAATCCTTTTTAAGGAGAGTAAATTATATGGAGATCAGTCCAATTTCTACAAAAAGAGGAAGACTAAAATATGCATAGGCGAATCATTATAAAAGATTTAGATATTAATGTTTTGTTAATTAATATAATTTATGATAAGACATTATGACATTGTTCAATCTATGTAATCTACCACACATATTGTGAAGTTCACCATGGATGAAGGGTACATGGTTATTTTCTTCATGCTGACCCTAAGTTTTAATAACAGTACATTTACAGTAAATAAAATATTAATGGGAACAAGAGCATGTAACATAACAACAAATTAAAGATTATAACCAAATAATATTTTTTCTGTGGATTTAAGATTGAAAAAATGCCATAAAATTGTGATAACAAAGGATGCCCATGAAGTTAACAAAATTTCAAGCAGGCACCATACCCTCAAAACGTCCCTAAAATATTGCCTTTAGAGTCTCATTTTAACTACCAATGATTCAACAACTTTATTTTAGCAAAAGTTGTGATTACAAGTAGATGAATCAATTTCTTGTCCACAATCCCTTCATCAAGACAATCCCCAAACAACCAACTGCCATAGCGACCATAACACGAGTTCTGGTGTGATCTAAATCAGTAGCTATGCTTTTTCTGCTGTTGGTTCTTGCTTGCTGTGGCTTCTCTTCCAAGCTTCCCCGAAGAAGATTACTGAGATTGTCCAACTGATGCATGATCTGCCGTTGACCACGCACAATACCAGCTATCTGATTACAATCAAAATTCGAGTAAATCAATTAAGAACTAATGCAGGATTCATTTCGTAGTTAAGAATGATTTTATACTTCAAAGAAGAAGAAGAAACACAAATTTTAATGAACAAAAAACAAGTGAGCACTTAAAAGGACAATGGACAATTTCAAAATTTTGTTTCACTTTATATGGTGACAAAAAACATTTGATGGCTGCTACTGTATTTCTCCATTCACTAATTGGAGATACACAGAGAGAGACATGAAAGCTCTATAACAGGAAAGGAGAAAATTCTGATGGTTTCCCTAAGGTTAAATGAAAGCACTAGAGATGAGGTGAACATAAATAAATTATATCTCATAAAAAGAGTGGAAGTAACATAACAGAATTCACATAAATTGTAAAAATATGTAAAAGAAAATCACGGGTTTCTAACTTTTAAGTGAAATGACGACTTTCGTTATCAACCACCCTGTGACCTGATTGAAGGTCATAAGTTCAAATCCTGAAAACAATTTCTTTGCTTGAGCTATTAAGGTTGCAAACATCTTCCCTCCCTAAACCCCACTACATAGGAGTCTAGTGCATTAGATCGCCTATCTTTTAATCTATCCTAGGTTCTTAACATGAAGATTATCATGGAATAACCAAAATTACAAATCCAACTAAATGAGAGAAATTGGACTTGTTCCATAATGATGGAAACCATCTCCCAGGAAAATACAGTTATCAAAGAATTAACTTAAAGGGTCAAGAATTTGATGAATTACATAAACTGAAAGTGGATAAGATATTAGAATCAGAAAACATACCTCATCCATGAAAGTAGAATCTTTAGCCAATTGCGATGATGACGAGGAATTCGGCATTTTAGATCCACTTAGGGAACCGTTGCTCAAACTTGTCATGAAGTAAGACGTGGGAGCAGAACCATTGCAGGATTCAGCTTGAGCTGACATATTTTGATGGGTTGGAGAATTTTTGTTGATGGTTAACTTGGTGTTCAGCTCTTCAATATGATTTGTGAACTCATCCATTCTATCACTAAGGGCAGAAATTTGTTCTGTGAGCTGATTCATGGCTCCCTACCAAATATTAGGTGAATGTAGACAAAAGATAGATAATTAATTGGGGAATGGACCAATAAAGAAGTGAAAATTAAAATTCAATATGTTTATAAGGGATAAAAGACTATCCAAAATCCAAATGACTACAAGTTACCTGATTTTCTGGTCTTGTGGAGGAATCTGAATTTCTTTCACCAAACTCTCTATTGTTGGCAACATATCCAGTAACTTTGGCTAGATTTTTGTCCCTTTGATTTGTATATGACTGTGACATTCCACTTTTGGAGATACACAATAATCAATTAGGTAGCTGCAAAGCACTTTTCTAGAAAAATACAATAAATTTAGATGAACTCATACACCTCCTTCTATTTGCAAAATCTACAAAACCCTCCCTCATCATCCAAAAAGTAAAACAAATATCTAATTAGTGGGATGATAAGCAACAACATCAATCAAGCCTCCTACTAATATGCAAGATTGGCTGAATGGAACAATCAACACCGTGGGACTCTATTGAAAATCAAAATTTTAGTCAAACCAATAAGAGAAGGATTCATCTTTTGTGGTATCTTCTAATGCGTTTAGATGGAAAATTCTCACCTCCTCATATTTTTATTTCTCATGTCGGCGGAGACTCTAGAAAGTGCTTCTTTGGGGCTTGATACCAAATCCTCATCTAGGCTGAGCTTTGTCCTCAAATCATCTGGCAGGGCCTGTGGAACAATTAGACAAAGACGGCTAATATAGGATTACATATTAGCAGATAGTAAGCTATCATACCATAACCTCATTCACAAGCTTTTCAAGTTGAATTTGTTCAATGTAGGTACGAGGAGTGTAGGAACCTTCTAGACCCAACTGTTCTCCGATGCATTTTACAACTAAGCGATCTCTTCCTTGTACCTGTTTATTATTCAGTTCCAAGAAAATCAGCGAAAAACATTATCAACCAAAACTTCCACTAGGAACAAGTCAAGTAAAAATGGAAGAAAAAAGATTGTGAAGTCATAGATGTAAACAACTTTTTTACTTGATGTATTTTATTTGGAAACTCTTTCTTTACAACAATAACCAAAGCTTTTGCTCACTAGGTGGATAAATAGAATATGTGTCTAAACAAGAAGTCGGTAATAAGATAGTATCATAAACTTATTCTACCAATACCTGAATATAATGTCGATTAAGTTGCTCAAGCCAGTCTAGTTTTACACAAATACTATCATCAGAAAAGACATGACTGTTTCTTTTAAGGATTGTGGCTATTGTGTATCCCAGGGCCATTAGTCCACCAAGAAGGCGCACACTGACCTCAAAAGTAATTCTTGGTGATATGACAAACGGACTATCTTTCACCCATTCCTGAAAATTTATATGCCATCAATTAGTTGACACCATGTAGGAAGTTCATTCTCAGTGAATCTAGAGAATTATAAAAAGTAATATGTAAAATACAGAAGATGTCAGATATCTTAATAGCATACCAGCCTATGAAATATCTATTATCATGGTCCAAAAGAAAATCAACAAAGAAAGAAGTCACTGACCAAGAAACTATTCGAGGGCGCAGTGTTTTAAACTGCGGTTGCGGTAACGGTTGCGATTATTGCAATTGCGACCATTTCGATACGATTGTGACTGTTGTGGTGTGAATTATTTTGTGATTAAAAAGATATTATTGAATCCGATGTAGCTTGATGCGGTCCAAATATGGCCCAATTTGTGGCCCGATGTGACTGCATCATTGTGATTCAGATTCGGAGTCACACGCAGTTACGCTGTGATGCGGTTGCAGTAGTCACCGCAATCGCAATATCGCGACCGCATCAGGTGATGTAGTCCACAATTTAAATCACTGCAAGGCAGCCCATTGCACGAGGCTCCCACCTAATGGGGTATGGGGAGGGTAGATGTATACAGTCTTATCTATGCAAGTGGAGAGGCTTTTCCAAGATTTGAATCTATGACCTATTGGTCACTAAGCAGCAACCTTACAGTTACGCTTCGACTCATCCTCACTAACCAAGAACTTATGAGCCTCTTATATTCCAAATGACATAAAACAAAGCCAACCTGCCATTAAAGGTCCTAAAAAGTATAATGACATAAAACAAAGCCAACCTGCCATTAAAGGTCCTAAAAAGTATTTCTACTACAAACTTCTAACTTACAACACCGAAGTTGAAGAAATATCAGCATTGAAAATGTTAAAATGTCATATCCAAATAACAAAACTGGACTTCATAAGTCAACCAAACTGTATGGAGTATCTAGGAGGGCTGGAGGGGTAAAAGAAGATTGTGGTAATGGATTCCATACTCAGTAATCTAGTGCTACAGGCCAGAGTATTATCCAATAACTCCTAAGCACAATTTTCTGTGTATGTTCACTCGCTTACAATAGAATTATTTTCGACCTTCTTGTGGAGATCAGAATGTTGCTTTAAGAGAGTGCCTATTGGCCAAATTTGCAGCAACATTGGAAATCGTTTGTTTGTGATAAATGAGCAAAGCTAGCATTTTGCACTCTTGAAGGTTTTTTAAATATTGAATTATTTAATCCTATAACCAAATTCAAGATTTCTATGATAACTTGCTATTCCACAGTGGCACATATTAAAGAAAACATAAGGTAACAGTACTCTACGACCAGCAAGGTTTAATTTTAGATACTTGAAGCCTGCTCTAATCATCCATTTCCCTTTCCCTCTGCAATTCACCCAATTCGACTGTTTTGCAATGCATCCTTTTCTGTTAAATGTCCTTATTAATATTAGTTAGGATATTAAGATTACTCATGTTCGGAGACTTACTCCTAATGAGGTCAAGACTTGGTTATTGTTTTATGTATTAGGAGACTGTTTGGAGTCTTGCATTGGGTAGCATATCAAACTCAATGTGGTACTTAAGCCATGATGTTATCCCCTCCCTAATAGACTCGTCTTTTTGGCTGGGCTCTCTCACCTAATAGACTAGTAATACCTAACCTAAACTAGTACTATAAATAATTTGTAGTGGTTTGTATATAAACTCAATATATCAAGCTAATATCAGAGGTTCAAACCCATATTTCTATCTTTCCAATATTTCAATTGAACTATGTCCTTGTATGCAAATCTGATATCACATATTGAATGGAATCAATGGACAAATAGGTCACTTTGAATAAAAATTATAAACAAGGAACCCAAACTGGATGAAGCAAACCTCAAACATGAGACTGTATTTCCCATCCTTATTTTGCATCCTCAAATATGATTGGCATGTCTTCGGATCTTCACCGGGTGGCAGAAGATATATGTCATAAATCTGCTCTGTTGTTTCCTTAAAACCTTCAGGGAGAAGGGATTTAATTTGATCTGCGGTCAAATTCCTTGTTGACTAGAACAAATTAAACAACTGGTTACTACTTTCCATCAACACATCATTAGAACCAACAAGACTATCTTTGCTTCCCTTCCTTCACACAAGTGGAATTGAAATAATGAGTTGTCTGTGAACTAACCTTTAATATGTAAGTAGGGCTCTGGAATCCAATAAATGGATTGAATTTGTTGGTGATTTTTATATGCGCCGTCTGGAGATCAGGCTCAATATAGGCCTTGTACATTGGATATACCTGCAGAGGAATAAGCATAAGCACTTCTGGAAAAACAATTAATTCCTAAATCTGTATAATATGTTAAAGGGAATTAAAAAAGTATGAACCGTCTCAGATATTTGATGAATAATTTCTTCAGGCTCTTGACCAGCACGTTGTATGTCACGTATAACTCGCTTTACAAGGTCAAGGTGAACTCCACCTGTAACAGATACTCGAAGGTCCAGTAGAGGTTGCAACTTCTCACTCAAGGCATAGATACCCTCTATAATTACAACTTGGGAGCTTGGGGGTTCTACTGTCCTGTAACCAGGGTACATTTTAATATGTAATGGAGACCGGAGCATAACAAGAAAAGGAAGACCAATATTAAACAACAGTATGGGGCTACACGACTATATCCCCACACATCTTGCTGCAGAATGCAAATAATTACCAAAATATACATAATTTCCTTATTTTATCTCATCAACCTTTATTTTCCTCAAAATAGTGTTTCCTGAACACTGCCCGAGTCAATAAATATGCAAGTCTAAAATATGCCAAATTGTGAAGAGACTAAAGATGGCTCAGAATTTAACCTGTATCCTGTTCGCGAACTGGACTTGAAATCATATATAGGAACCTGGACTGACTTTCCTTCCTTTAAATCATGTAGATTCTGGAGCAACGTGTCATAGTCTGTTAAGCGCGGATCTACAAAGAGATAACAAAGTTAACAAGAGATCTGTGTCCTAACTTAAAACTGTTAGCATGCCCTCAAATGTCATAATAACCAAAGTATGAACATGATAACCAAACATTTTATCTTGTGCCTTAGGTAAATCTTTGCACCAGATATACAATAAGAAGCATATATACTTGCTCAGCTCTTCTAAACTTGAATGAAATTGTTGCTTATAGATGATTGGACTTCTAATGAAGCCTCAAGAAAATTCAAACCTCATTGAGGAAAAAACAGGAGGAAAGGCTAAAAAGAAGAAAAACAATTCATATTCAGTGATGAGTTCAAGGGCATAATTGCAGAATGGTTGAACTAGCATGATACCATCTTCGCAAGACTTCAATATTTTATTCCATTATCAAGATTATCAAAAGGGAGAATCAAGAGGAGAGATGAGTGAAGCCATTCCTTCCCTCTGACTCAGAGAAGAATTCTGATATATCATGCTATGTGCATACTGCATACTGATAATGTGCCTTAGAAAGAATTCCAAAACCATCACATAAGAAAAGACCAAATGATAACTTACCATCAAAGTTTCCATCTACAATTCGACTAGAATCGTTGTAATTATCCATCGAAATTACTGCAATGCTGGGCATGAAGCTGAGTATTTTTTCAGTAAATACAGTCTTCCCAGCCCCAGAAGGACCTGCCACACCTACCATTATGATTCCATCGTTCTTTTGTGCTAACATTTGGCATGCACGAATTACTATAAAAAATCCCTTCTCAAATGATAGTTGATATTTGATTGAAGTAATCTCATAGCGATCAGAGTCTTTTCTTTTAACCAAATGAACTTGATCTTTTAAAAGACCAAGCCGTGTATGATGGGTATCAGCATTTGGTGTATCTTTCACCATTGAATTGAATAACTCTGAATTCCTTCAAAAGAAAAAAATGTTAAACAATACAAATAAATTTAGAACGAAGTATAACCTAATATCCATATTAGATCCCTATATGTATAATTGTACTCCATACACCAATGTACATGGTAGGATTCTGCATTATAGCTTGCTAATCACACCAAAAGCTTTTCCAACATAAATCAAGAAAGTAGATTCAGTCTTCCTATCACCTTCATTACAACATCAACCAAGCCTTAAATCCCACTAGGCGGGTCGGCTAAATAGATCGAAGGACGTCTTAATGCTCTACCATAAATCATGTTCATTGACAAAACATTGTTCTCTAAATCTTTTCTAATTGTTTTGCCTATAATTTTTCTTGGCCCCTCTTCCTCTAAAGCTTGGACTAACCTTTATTTGATCTACTCTCCTTATTGCGGCTTTTAATGATTTCCCCTAGACATGTCCAAACTACCTATGGCATGATTCTACCATCTTTTCTATAATATGATCTACTTCAACTTTCTCTCCAATGCATTCATTTTGTGCCCTATCTTGTCTAGCATGTCCACTCATCCAACACAACATTCTCATCTCTACTACATGGAGATATTCTCTTGTTGACACTTTACCGCCCAATATTCTTCTATCACCCTTTCAGTAATCATGTAGCCTTTAGTGTTCCTATCACCCTTTCAGTAACCATGTAAACTAGAACAAAGCAATCCTAAATATCATTTAACATACCCTACTGCGAACTGGTAGAAGTTATCTAAGTAATAAGTAATTATAGTTTTATTTTGTTATATCTAATCTGTGACCTATAAACTAGTCACACTCCAGGCATAACATTAATATTAGAAGAAGTTGCACACCTAAAACTTTGAATTTAAATCACCAACGACCTATATCAAATAACCGGACCCATTGAAGCAAAAACGTTAAAGTAGCATTTGCTTTGATGCACAAACAAATCATGATCAAATAGCACAGAACAAGACATTCTGTCCTGTTCTCTTTGGTTCAACCTAATGTTTTAAATTGTAGTTGCGATCATGATTGCGGTAACGGTTGCGGTTATTGTGATTGCAGTCATTGCGGCCGTTGCGATGCGGATTGCGGCCATTGCATTGTGAATTATTTTGTGATTAAAAACTACTTTTGAATTTGATGGACCCAATACGGTTGTGTTACGACCCGATGCAATTACGTTGCGGCCGCATCAATGTGATTCGGAATCACATCATAATTGCAGTGTGATGCTGTTGTGGTGACTACCACAACCGCAATATTGTGGCAGCATCGCAGTATTGCAGCCACAATTTAAATCAGTCACCATAGAAGTGCGGAACCAAGTGTTCTACTTTCCTGTCTTTTATCATGTTCACAACACATCGATGACCGAACACAATTTGTTCTATCCCGACATGTGTAACTTAGGCTACCTAAAAAACCAAAAAAATATGTTTTGTTTAATGAAATATCATACGGGCACATAAGTAAAATTCAAATGTCATGTTTAGAAGTTGGCAGAGAA
Source organism: Lupinus angustifolius (assembly GCF_001865875.1). Taxonomy (NCBI): domain Eukaryota; kingdom Viridiplantae; phylum Streptophyta; class Magnoliopsida; order Fabales; family Fabaceae; genus Lupinus; species Lupinus angustifolius. The sequence goes on from NW_017726043.1 coordinate 10,475, forward strand.
ACAGTAGACTCCTATGAACTCAGAAACAAATTTTTTTCTCAACAAGCTCTGAATAGATAGCTTTCAGGTATCATCATCAGAATATCACAATTCCAAAATCACAAAATACATCATCTTCTATATACAACCTAAATTTAAACAAACAACATTTTGCTCCCAAAAAAATAATATTTACGAGAACATGGAAAGGATCACCCCATAACATAATTTCCAAAAAGAAAGATAGAAAAAATACAGAAACAAGAACCAAGAGAAGGTGTGTCAAAACGAAGCAAAACCCCGAAAGGGATCCAAATAAAACGATGAAAATTTCCAAACTTTGACAGAAAAAAACAGGAATACCTAGAAGAGAATGCGAATCAAAATTGATCCAATGTAGACGTTAGTGATGAACAAAGCATGAACCGTGGGACCCTCAAATGAACAGTAACAGACTAACAGTGACTTCAGCAACAAACAACAATAATATAATAATAACAACCCAGAAGAAGAGAATCCATTTTTCACGGTCGGTTCTGCAATCTATTAAAATTATATATTATATTATCCTTTTTCTGGTTGCAACTTGCAACCCCTTTATCCTGAAATCAAGGAATGTGATATTCTGCCAATTTTTTGGGATGTGAGAATTTCTAGACAATCTGCATAGAGAGAAGTTTTTCAGAAGAATGGAGAAAAAATATATGAAATATTTAATTATAGATTATATATGTTAATTCACAGCACAGGTGAAGTTTCTGTATCAATGGAGGAGTCTAGCACTTTCATATAAGCATAAAGATAGTCTATAAGACTTAGTTCGAATGCAACCTTATATTATCAAGTGTATAATATCCCACTCTAGTAATGGAATATGACTTTATATTATTACACCAACCAATTATTTTACAAAATTTTGTTCTACTAGTAAAATAAAATATTGCTAACCACAAACCAGCCAAATACCTGAGGTTAAAAATGTTGTTAAACTTTGAGCTGGACATTAAATTGAAATGGGTCTCATATTAAGTTTAAATAATTAAATCATCTGATTGGATTATTTCATATAATAATTTTATCTATAAATATATAATTATATATAAATGTAAAATTTTATATAATTAATATATATGTATAATGATATTTAACTAACATCTCTTCATCTTTTTTTGGAGAAGTAAAACAAAACATTAGAATAATGTTTCGTTTTCTTTAATTTTAAATGAAATATCCAATTCACTTTTCGGTTTTACTGGAATTTCACCAGTTCAAAGCGATCCAACCATTCATTCGATTAAGATTGTAAATCAGAGTTGTTTTCAAGTCTGGTCAACGATCAGGCTGGTCATATCGTCCAGTCTGGTCCTACTCTCACAACGTTGGGTTAAAGAGTTAAGTGATGTGTTTTTTTGTATTACCAATGATATCTCTCACCTTTTTTTATGTAAAGAACTAATTGTCCCTCCCGAACCAATGTCGCTCTCAGGAATCAAGTCTTGGACTTTGAGAATCCAATAAGGTACTACACTATTAAGCCAATGTCTTATTGGTGTTAAGTGATATGTTTGTATTTGAAAATAATATATCCAGAGTAAAACGTAATTTGATGCTGCATAGATATGGTGACCAAGTTAGGTCTTTAATACATGACAGTTTGGAAAATTTAAAATTGATATGACATTGCTGCCAATGTGGATCTTTTAGTATCAGAACTTTACATTGTATGACGATTATTTTAGTTTTTTAGGAATTTATTTCGACAATTATCTTCTTTTGATAATGACTAACTTTGTGATAATTGTATATTTAGATGACCCATATGATCCGTTTTACTCGTATTAATATATTGAGAAATAATAAATTTAGTTGTCCATTTTACACTTTCCATTTGTTTTAGCAGAACCCATAAAAATAAGAATGTGAAGCTTAATCTTGTTAGACTATCTCTAGCAGCAAATAAATTTTTTATTATTATTTGGGTTTCACATCATTCCATTCTAGTTATCAGGGCCTCATAACTAATAGGGATGGTTGCATACATGACCGGTCAAAGAGCATCTCATGGCCAGCGATGATGCTCCAACTAGCCGATTATGCATTTCATGTTAGTCAAGCTACCTTGATCCCTGATCGACCAAGAACCGGCCATGGCCGGATAAGAAGCTTAACCACTGGCTTTACATTTGCCCGGACATAGTGGACAACTCCTAGGGCCACTACCCTGACATCCTAGTTGTCATGTCACCTCCAAATCCCATCTATCCTCTAGCCGCATGACAAGGACAAATTGCAATACGATTGTCAGACGGACCACAAGCTACATGTTAATTATGTACAGAGTACGACCTTACCAAAGCCGCATGGCATGGGAAAAGCAGTCCCGACAGGTCAGAATGGTCGGCGATGCCAACAGTACTCTCTAGAGCCACATCATCCACTATAAATAGGGGCTTCCTCCTTCACGAAGTAACATATATCGATTATCATTATCATTCATATTTGCTATTTCTATTTCTCCATCTCATTTATTGCTCTTGGGCATTAACTCTATAGTTTTAATGACTTGATTGTGAGATAATATTTTCAGGTACCTCCACTGACGGGTCCAAGTAAACTCCGTCCAGATTCTTGAAGAACTTGAGCCCGTATACTAGAGAAGTACTTCCCGAACCTCTAGTCCGACCAAACTTGTTTACTAGAAGGACACACATTATTTTATAATTTATTATAACTCCTCATGAAATAAGAACAACATATATTTTTTTCTTCACAATAACAAATATCATTCTTATTCTTATTTGAGTCTCACAACATCTACATTTTTTCACAACATCTATCTCTCTCCTCAGTGTCCATTATCTAAGAACAACAAAAAATTATTCTTATTTAAGAATAAAAACAGAAAATAAGAATAATACATTGAAGAACAAATTAAAAATATTATTTTATGTTAAAAATAATCATTGTGGTTGTTATTAGTTAGTCGTGTTTACAATAAATTCTTTTCAAAATGATAATTTAATGAGATTTGAATATATGCCTGCATTGGGATATAAAGCCATTTACTTTTGTCACTGATAAAGCAACAGTGAAAAAATCATATGAACATTACATTTTTACCAATATGTGAAAGGAAGTTTACTGCGAACACGTTGAATTGTTACCCTTAAGGTGAAAGGGCGTTTATCAATAGAGTCTCACAGAAATAGTGTTCTATCTATTTGGGTGAAGAAAAAATGTATGGGTTAATTGTGAATGAATCTTACACATTATTATTATATTATTAACTATTCACGTTTTGTCATTATTGACCGTTTAATAAAAGTAGTATAAATAAATGGTGGATGATAAATATATATTGTGTCAAAATATTTAGATTAAAATGTATAAATATAACACTTGTCGGATAATTTTAAAGAAAAAGTAAGATTATCGTTTTTCAAGTTCAACAAAATAATGCTGAATACTTGAATATGTTTAACTTCTAACATAAAACTTCCACTCATAATTGTTGAAAATGCCATACGTCGTCGTAGGAATTTCAACAAAATATGTTGCGAGCATTATTCAAATTAAGAAATAGACCAAAATAGTAGTCCAAGCCTTGAATATTGTAATTCATCTAATTGAGATAATACAACTAGTATTAGTGGTTGTATTAGCTTTTATCTTGTATTAGTTGACCAAACAAAGTTCATTAGTTTGTTAACTAAGTAATTGCTATAAATAGCAATTTTGTATTTGGAATTAGTTAGGGGTCGCAATACGGGCCAGCTCGGCCCAACCCACCTTTGGTCTGTCAGAATATGGTTGATCCAGTTTAGCCTTATTAGTAAAATAGCTCAAAATGTCAGTCCAACCTATATTTGGCAGGACTCGCAGGCCAGCGGGTTGACCATTTTTTCAAAACACACATTTAAGCTTTTAGACAACAATAAATAATCATCACGCCACATAAATATCTTTTAAAACAAAAAATTACACACAAAAGTCCACATTCTTACAATAACATACCATCTTAATTTAAAACTTATAAATTCTAAACAACAAGCCAAAATAGTCTTAAACTTTAAGACTCTTAGTTCACAATAAAACTTCTAACTCTTAAGTTTTAAACATTAGATACTCTATTGGAAGAAGATGCCTCCACTTTTCTATTACTACCACTATCAACGTCTTTTAAATATTTTTCTTCTTTATCATTTACATTATGTACATGATTAAATTAACACATGCTTATAAAAATAATTAAGTAACAAATAAATGATTTGAATTATGTTAACTAACAAAAAATAATTAACTAACAATATGATTTGAATTATGACCAGAACCTTCCATATTAATTGTCGTCCAAAATAACAATAAAAAATAAAAAATAAAGTTAGCATCACAAATTGATAGGGACAACAAATGTGCCCCTACAAGAAATCTTGAAAGCTTTTAAGAATTTTATTCAAAAGAAGAAAGTAATTGATTCAATTTCCAAAAAAGTATAAACAGTGTGTTATACATAATCAAGATTTATTCAAGCTATTTAGGTGGTGATAATGCAACAGGGATGTTTCTGATGCAAAAGTATCTCTAATCTTGTATATCTAACGATATTCAATTTTTTCTTCAAAAATATAGGTATTTGACATGTAAAAACCACAACATTCGAGTGTGAAAATAAATAAACGACTTAAAATACCCTTTACAGAGTATTTATTCATAACACATTTTAGAGAATAAATACATTTATTATCCACCAATGAACAGAATCACAACATTGAAAGTAATAGAAGATCTACATTATATTAACTTACCGTAAAAGCATAAGCCCTTAGCATGCCTAAATTTGTTTTGTCTAAAAATGAAGAGTGCACAATAAATTCTATATTGATGGCAACCAATAAATTCTAACATTTGAAGAAAAGCTAACAAAAAAAACTAACATCATTTCATGATTAAACAAGCTTTAATAGATCCACAAACTCAAACATAATATAAACTAAAATCAGATCTATAACAATGTTCCAATTAAATACTTGAAGGGAGAATGTTTACGAACCTGGAGCGGCAGATGGAGAAAATGAAGAAACTCAGATGAAGAAACTTGGAGTGAGTGAAAGAGGTTGAAACAAGAATGAAGAACAGCAAAGGAGAGAATATTTTGAACCCTAAACAACTAAAAAGAAACACAAATGTAGCAAGGCAACAATAGTGTTTGTTTTGATTTTTATTAATATTGCCCATTGGATCAAACCCATATTGCTATCCCTAGAATTAGTAGAGACTATTATACACAATAATACTTTCTCGAGTAATACATTCTTTCTCTCTTCTCCCTTGATTCTCTATTGTGTGTGTTCATCACACAATAACTTTGTTGGTTCTAATAATGGTATCAAGAATAAGAGGATCAGGAGCCTGTGGTGGTGTTTGTGACGACACAAGAAGTTCTAGTGGCAGAGCTTAAGGCAATGATGATTAGATTTGGGAGAAAATAGTGGAATCATATCACAAGAATGTAATGTCGAGCTCGAATGGGTTTGCTATGAATCTTCCTATTCTCCATGGTAAAAACTATGTTCATTGGAGTATTCATATGAAGTCAATCTTTGGCTTTTAAGAAGGCCTCATTTTTATGCAATCTGGGTTTCACGTAATCTATGCGAATTTTACTGAAGCCTATAAATTGGAACACAAAGACGCCAATAATAGGGATTGCAAGACAATCTTCCTGATCCAGTAGTGTGTTGATCATGTTAATTTCCAAAAGATCTTAATTGAATCATCTTCCATGGAAGCATGTGAGATCTTGGAGAAAAGCTATTCGGGAGTGGCAAAGGTGAAGGAGGTCCGACTCTAAACAATGTGCAAGCAATATGAATTGCTGCAGATGGAGGACCAAGAAACCATTGCAGATTACTTTACCCGAATTCGTAGCTTAGCCAACCCGATGAAGAGTTATGGAGAGAAGATATCTGATCAAGGGGTTATAGAAAAGGTACTCAAAACCCTTTCACCTAGATTTGATTATATGGTAGTGGCTAAAGAGGAAACAAAGGATCTTGAAACTCTCAAAGTTGATGAGTTGCAAGGTTCATTAGAATCCCATGAACAAAGATTTCTAGAAAGGCTTTGTGATAGACAATCTGAATATGCCTTGAGTGTTCAATTCAAAAAGAAGAATTATGGGCACTATGATTAACAAAAAGAAGGATAGAGAAAAGTGGCATGTTGATAACAGAAATGATGTTGGAAGTTCAAATGCACATTGACAAGGTTCTCAAAAGAATGACTCTAGTGGCCAGAGTCATGATTCTGAATCAAGCAATGCCAAGAAGAGAGGTAACCAATATAGTGGAAATAAGAAGAGGGGCAAATGAAAAATTAAGTGCTTCAATTTTAAAAATGGGGTCATTTTGCATCAAAAATCAAATTGAAAAGGGCTACCCGGGAGAAGATGCAGAAGTCGTATTAGCCAAGGATGAAGACTCAGATTCTGAAGAAGTGATGTTGTTAGCAAAATGGGAGAACTCAGGTCCATATTTTGCTGATTCAAATGAAGCATTGTTGACGGTTACCACAAAAAATGACTAGAACACCTCAAACAATTAGTATCTTGACCATATGATGTTCCAACCATATGACTGGGCATATGGAATGGTTTATATCCCTTGATAATTATGTGAAGACGAAGGTGAAGATTGTAGATGATATCTCCATTACTACATAAGGAATTGGGAAGGTTATGATCATGAAGAAAGATAAAACAACCTCATATATCTCAAATGTCTCGTATGTGCCTAAAATGAGAAATGACCTTCGCAGCCTAGGCCAATTACTTGAGAAAGGACACTAGATGAGACTTGAGGACATGATGATGAAGATTCAATAAAAAGTGAATCATGACATTGAAAGCACAACTCTCACATAATAGAACCTTTAAGGTTGGTATTCACCTTGGAGATCATAAGTGTTTGGAGTCTATTGCAGATGATACATGGACTTGACATCATAGACTTGAACTCCTCAAATTTAGAAGCCTAGAATTACTGAGTAAGGATGTTATAGTGACTAGACTACCCAACATCAAAGCACCACCATAATTGTGTGATGAATGCCTTATAGGTAAGCAAGCCATAAACTCTTTCACTTCTCATATACCAACATGGACCACTAAACCATTAGAAGTTGTGTACATTGATGTGTGGGGACCATTATAAGTTCAATCACTTGGATAAAATAGTTACTTCGTGACATTTAAAGATGATTTCACAAGGAAACTATGGATTTATCTTATAAAGAGAAAGAATGAAGTCTTTAGCAAGTTCAAGAGTTTCAAAGTAATGATAGAGAAACAATGAGGTGAGAAAATGAAGCTGCTGAAAAGTGATGGTGTTTGAGAGAATATTTCTCATGAGTTCCACAACTTCTATGAGCAAGATGGTATCACATATGATATGATTGCACCATAAACACCCCGACACAATGGGACAGTTGATATAGTCAATAAAACTATTCTAAACTTGGCTAGAAGTATGCTAAAGAACAAGAAGCTTCCCAAAAGATTTTAGGGAGAAATTGTGGCTACTACAACTTATATATTAAATAGATGCCCCACAAAGAGATTGAGAAATGTAAAACCAGAGTAAGTTTGGTCAGGGCTCAAGCTAAGTGTGAAACACTTTAGGTTGTTTAGCTCAATATACTACAAGCACATACTCGACAACAAGAGAAATAAGTTGGATGATAAAAGTGAAAGCTAATTCTTCTAGGATATCATTGAACATGAGCGTATAAAGTGATTGACCCAGAAACTAGTACTATCTCATACAAGAAATATATGAAATTTGATAAATCTCAACATTGAGATTAGAATTCAAACAAAGAAGTTTTATACAAGGCAAACCAATTGGATATTGACAGTGGTTAGGAATATGCAATCAGATAAGACAATGTTAATGTTACTGAGAGACCTTAGAGACAAATACAAATGCCAACAAGATTGAGAGATTATGAAGTGTTTCTTGATTCCACAATCACATTTGAGGGTGATTTTGTCCATATGGCTCTGTTAGCTTGGATGAAACCATTCACATTTGAACAAACTACTAAAGAACGTTAATGGATTGAATTAATGAAGGAAGAAAACATGACAATTGAGAAGAACGATACATGAGAACTTACAACATTCCCAAAGGGAAGAAAGTTATCTTCGTAAAATGGGTATACAAGGTGAAGCTCAAGCCTGATGGGACTATAGCCAAGTACAAGGCTAAACTAGTTACCAAAGAATTCTTGTAAAGACCATAATTGGATTTTGATGAGGTCTTTGCTCTAGTGGCAAGGATAGAGAAATTGAGATTTGTCATTGCTATTGTAAGCTCAAAGAATTGGTCTCTATTCCAAATGGATGTGGAATCAACATTTTTTAATAGCCCATTCGATGAGATTTGTCAGGACTGATAATTGGATTCTAATGCACCAGGAGAAGTACATTTTTTATGTACTTATAAGATTCAACATGCTTGAATGCAATTCAACTTCAACACAAGTTGAAACTGGAAATATTCTTTGTAAAGGGGTCATTGGAGATCAATTTGTTGATTCAACTCTCTATAGGAAATTAATAAGATCACTGAGGTACATTTGCAATTCTAGGCCTGATCTAGACTATGGCGTTGGAATAGTTAGGAGGTACATGGAGGATCCTAGACATTCTCATAAGCTGACAATAAAGAGATTAGTCAGATACTTAAAGGGAAGCATGGATTATGGTGTTTTATTCCCCGTTGATAAAAATGAAGAACCTAAGACAATGTATGGCGACACAAATGTTGACTGGTGTAGTAACAAGAATGATAGGAAGAACACTATTGGATACTTGTTCTAGTTTGGTGATGCTTCTGTGAGATGAAGCTCAAATAAGCAACAAGTTGTTGCTCTATCGTCATGTGAGGTTGAGTATATTGCAACCTGTATTAGTGGATGTCAGGCATTGTGGATGCAATCTTTACTTAGGGAAATGGGAATGCACACTAAAGATCCCATTTTACTTCTTGTAGATAATAATTCAACCATCAACCTAACCAAGAATCTCGTGTCTCAAGCAACAAGCACATAGAGACAAGGTATCACTTCTTAAGAAATCAAGTGGACAAGAATAACTTGAAGCTAGAGTTCTACATATATGAGGAATAACTTGTAGACATACTCACTAAACCCTTGAAAATGGACACTTTTGAAGAGTTGAGATGTCAACTTGGTGTTGTTAGTTTAGCTTGTATGAATTAGGGGGTGTTGAATATTGTAATTCATCTAGCTGAGATAATATAGCTAGTATTAGTGGTTGTATTAGCTTTGAACTTGCATTAGTTGACCAAGCAAATTTTGTTAGTTTTTTTTAACTAAGTAATGGTGTTATTATATACAATAATATTTTTCTCCACAAACTCATTTTATCTATATTCTCCTTCGATTCTCTGTTGTGTGTGTACATCATACAAGAACGTTACTGGTTCTAACACTAAGTACTTTGATCCATTTTATAACATATAAATATAAATAACAATCAAATTAACAATAAGATGAATACAAATAACACACGTACAAAGGAACTCATACCTCACTTCCAATCAAATGTTCTGAATGTAATTGGGTACTTATATTTATACTCATTTTCCCTGCACTAAATGGTTTTGACTGAGCGCATCACATTTGGTAATACTAGAAGTTATATTTTGAACATAAACATTAGGGCATTGTTGGTATTTTAACTTAACCTCATTAAATTACTACATGATGAAATGTGTGGCTTGTTTCAAACACTTTTTTCCAATGCCCCATGTCATAAAGGCTATGTTTGGTCGGGTTGAAAAGTGAAGCAATGAAATGAATGGGAAAGAAATGGGAAGAAAAATAATGTTTCTATTGTTTGGTTCGCATTCAATAGAGGGAATATAAGAAAAAATGGTAGGACAATGCCTTTATATTTTCTCTCTAATATTAAGAGGAAAACTAGTGGAAAGATTAATGATGTATTTTCTTGTCGCTAACTCCCTATATATTTAAGAAAAATAATGTATGAACTAACAGTGTATGATTTTTATACACTACCATTATATTATCTTTCATTCATGTTTTATCATCATTGATTATTCAAAAAAATGTTACAAATAAATGGTAAATGATGTGCTGAATGTATATAAATATTTATACTAACAATACATAGATATTACACTCTACATTTAAAAGAGTCATATTTCGTGTTAGTCGCACATATAAATATCAATAATTTACAATAATTCTAAAAAACAAACCAACAAATGCATGTGAGTGTCATTATTATTAATAATTATATTCTTTTCTCTCCATTTTTCTTCGTTTTCTACCCTATCAAACAACTAAAAAATCATCACATTTTTTATTCATTTTCTCCTCTTCACTTTTCCTTCCTCAACTTTTCTTTTGGAAACTAAACATAAAAACAACACATCTATTTTTTTTCGAAAATTGTCAATTTATATGCGATTTTCTATAATTTGTTAAAAATTATAATTAAATTAAAGTTTAATAATTCAGCAGTTTTTACAATCAAAATAAGTGTCACTTTTATGCTCTGTTTGGTTTAAGAAGAGAAAGAGAATAGAGAGAAAAAGATGAGAAATGGACTGTGAAGAAATAAAGAGGTGAGAAATAGAGTGAATTTTTCTATTGTTTAATACAAGAGAAAGAGAAAAGAAAAATAAGAGAGATATGTGTTTTGTTTTATCTTTTGTTTATTTGGTGGAGTAGAAAAGGAAAAGAGAGATGATAATGTTTCTTAAATGTCAAAAATATTATTCCAACAAATATAAGATAAAATTTATATTTTTTAGTAGTAAAATATTAACATATTTAAATATGATGATATATTATTTTCATTATTAATTTTTAATCACCAACCAATAATTATAACATTCAATATCATGAAATAAATAAAAAAGAAGAGATAAAATTAGTTTATTAATTTTTATAGGATATTATTGACATTTGCATAAAATTGTCCTTCACCTCAATTTCTTCTCATATGTGGGGAAAAGAATATTTATAGGACACATACATTTTTTTTTACTTTCTCCCTTCTTTCTCTCTTCTCAACCAAAGTCGAGAGATTTTTCACCCCTCTTTAACTTTGTTTGATTGAAGATTGAAAAATGATAGAAGAGAGAAATGTGAGAAAGAGAGCATAGAGAGCGAAAGATATTAGAAAAAGAGTATATTTTTGTAGTATTGGAATAATAAAATGATAAAAGAAAGAGAAGAGAAAGAAGTAAATATGAATTTTTGAATGACAAAAATATGTATACTATTGAAAGAAAGGAAACTCAAAAACACAAAAGTGGACATAGATTTTGTCATTTAAGACTAAAGTAACTTTGGCTCAAACATTATCTCCAAAAGTGGAGAGAGAGATTTTTGTGTAGACCCAGGTAATTTTTCTTCACTCCCTTCACCTTCTCTATTAAACTAAAGAAAAGAAAGTTTATATTTCTTTTGAACCTCTCTCTGATTTCTCTTATATTTCTATACAATCAAAGAGAGACTAACACATTCGCTCTTTGATTTCTCTTATATTTATTTCTATACAATCACAGAGAGACTAACACATTATCTCTCTTTCATAAATCTATCTAACCAAAAAAAGGTTAGGGATAAAAAAAATGTTCCCATATATAAGGGTAATAATGTTTTAAATACATGTCATACCCTTTTTTTGTTGTTGACATTTTCACCATTAAAATCTCATGAAATTGCCACGTGATCAAATATGTGTCATGTTTCAATCATATTATTCTAGTAGCCATATAGTTAAAGTCATCGCATGATGCATATGTGGCATGTTTCAACCATATTTTCTAACAGTAATGTCATATTAAAGGGTAACATAATAACCTGTTGATATCAAGTAGGGGTGACTATGTGTTGAGTTGGGATGAAAAATACTTGTCTCTTACCCGACTTTAAATGTTGGTCATTTTATTTTTCTAAATCTGAACTTAGAGCCGAAAGTTATCCGACCCCAGATATTTGTCAGGTCAGTTTTTGAACTTGAACCTAACCCAAAACCCAATTAAATATAATGCATACAATTTTTATAAAGTCTTATCAATACTACCTATTACTATAGATATATAATTTGACATATTATATGATGTATTTGTAAATATGTTGTTAATAATTTAGATATACGTATCTATGATAAAAAAAATTAGAGAATCAATGATACTTTTTCCAAAGAAATGTCATTACTTTAGATACAATTAAATAGAAAAATACAAATTTGAGAAATGAGTGACCGTACGATAGGTTGGGTCATCTTTATCCCTTACCTAACCATAAATATTATCCGAGTCTGATTTTTGAACCCGAATCTGGCTCTAGACCGAAGAAAACTCGACCATATTCGAGTCAAATCATGATCGGGTCAAACTTGGTGAACGGGAAGGGTCGGGTCCTACTCACCGCTAATATCATGTAAAGAGTTCCATCCCAGGATTAAGATTTCTAATTGTGTTCAATGTCAAGAATATGGGTGAATATGACCAAGTTGGACTCGTTAAGGTTTGTTCCTTATGTAACCCTAAATGTTGATTGAGTTATTTTTTGAATTAAATCTTAGACTCAAAGACTAACTAGACCACAAATGTCGACCAAGCTTGCTTTTGAACCCAAACTCGGTCTTGGATCCGATTATATATAATGCACACTCATTCTTGAGAAAATATTCTCAATACTACTTATTATTATGAATATGTGATTGCTAACCGACAAATAAGAGTAAAATTCCACCTTCGATGTTGCAAACAAGTATAGGAAAAATATTTTTATCGTCCCCACGTGGAATTGCCAAATTATAGCCTTTTAGGTGTTTACTATTTTAAGCTCAAATTTATTTTGGATTTTTTGTTGGTTGATACAAAAACTTCGATTGTAATCTATGAAATTATAAATATAGTTGGAGTTGAAGTTCACACTCACTCTCAGTTTCACACTTGATTCTTTGTTTCATACCATTTAGAATATCAGCCCATATAAACACGTCAATATGGCTAAATGCTAATGTCATAGTCAGTTAGTCACTTATGCAAGAAAGTCCTATGTCTAATAACTTCGATACATAAGAATAAGAAATATTGCTTACGAAATGATGCTCATATGTCTAGTGATTTATGCATGCATGTTTAGTTAAAATGCAACACCTCAAATATGTTATCCGCCAATGTCTTGGTCTATGCTAGCACTTTACCAAAAGTAGATCTATGTTTAGTAACTACCATGATAAAACTCAGTTTTATGAACCTTCAAATACATCTCTATGTATAGTAAAACATACTATTCAGTTTGAGAGTTAAAAAAACATAATATTAGTTCTATGTCTAGATCCCAAAAAGTGAAATGCATGTAATGACAAATAATACAAGTCCATGTCTAGCAAATGCATTATTTGTTGAGTAATGTAAGTTCAGAATAATGCAAAAAGTACTTAAGCAATTATTCTAAGTTCATGCAAAAGATGATCAATACTGAATGCAAGCAATAAGTAAAGACAAAACTTAAATGAAATTGAACTTCATTTTGGATTTATATTGAATCAACTGATCAAATCAAGTTTATTCTACATTCAACCCGAACTAAAGAGTGCTTACCTACTCATATCCACACAAAATAAGTATGATAGGGATAATACACTCATCGGGTGGTAGAACCACACACAATTGAGTAACAATTATCACCTATGATGCTTACACTAAGTTTCAATGAACTAAGTCTTAAACTCTTTGAAATTTAGCTTACAAGAAGATTACAATTCGAAGAAGTAAAATAGTGTGTTTAATGAAGTGTGCAGAGGTCTTTAAATAATATCCACATGCTGACTTCTGTGCTTAGTGCACCGCTAGTTCGTTGAGCATGGGATCTGGCTGATGGGGGCGACTCTTGCACGCACCAAGCTGCACTAGGCGTGACTTCTTGTGTTGAGCGTGGCATCTTCTGCACTTATGTGGGAGTTGTGTTGAGCATATTTTGGATAGTAGGAAAGCTTCATTTTCTTCGAATTTAGACGCTCAACGCATAAACAATGATGAGTGTGACTTCTCTTCCGCTGAGCGCATGATTGGCATTAAGCGCAACTAGCAGATGGTCAAATTTGCTTAACACGATCCTGGCGCTGAGCGTGACCAAGTTCTGCAAACAAACTTAGGATTTTCTGCTCTTTCGATTGGATCAACTTAAAAAACCACTTGGGGTAATACTTAGCCAATCAAATGAGTTTAGAATCATTACAAGTACTTTTTCAATTAAGTTGATTGAGTTGTAAAAGTGCCATAAAATATGTGTTAAATATAGATCAATTTGGCACTTAACAATGATTTGACATATGAAATGATATATATATATATATATATATATATATATATAAGAATGTTTGAAATATTTTATTATATGAAGTCCCACCTTATTCTCTAATAAAGTCTTGGTAGCCACTCATCGCTCCCGAAGACGTTGGCACAATTGGCCGAACTCCGTTACCAAACCTCTTGTGTTATTCTATTTTCTCTATACTCTTTTACTATTTGATTGATCACTTGTTCCCAACAATTGGTAGATGGCTCTTAACCCAGACAATAGATAATGGCTAAAGAGGGTGAATGCATGATGGCTAGACAAGGTGCGTCAAAGATACTGCGCAAGGATAAAGTAGATGAGTTGAAGGATAAGAAAAAATGGCAGAACTTGGTGGGGCGATATATGTTAATCCATAATCCCATAAATTCATGTACTGGATTAGGATCAAGGTGGAGATAGGGACTCATGTATTGAGTTTGGTCTTGAGACAGGTGCTGACAATATCTCTCTAGACATTGAGAGAATGTTCTCATTTGAGATGAGAAGTAGAATATCCTAATGGCGTGTCTTAGACGTTATAGTGGAAGGATATTAATTGTTAGTCGATACACAAAAGCACAAAGGCGCTGACTTACTTTGATGTAGGGTGTAACATGTGCATTGGCTTTGATGCAAGATGTAACACGTGAATTGGTAGAGATGCAGAGTGTGACATGAGCATTGACTTAGATGCAAGGATGTGACATAGACATTAGTTAAAATTGACGCAAGGTGTGTGCTATGAGTATACTCCTTATGGTGGAGTATGATAGTTCTTTTGAATTAGGATTGTCGTAGTAGCCAATAGTGGCAGTGGTTGAGGCTTTCCAAGGAAGCTCCAAGGTTCAGTTTGACTGAGTATTGAAAAGTACAATTGTTGGTGAACTTTTGTGTAGATGTTCCAATATATCGAAATACTTCCTAGCAATAGGTGGCTAGGCGGCATGTTCCATTTGATGGCGGTATGGGAAGCTGCACTACAAGTTTGGAGAGCGAAGCTCTTGGTAACATCATCAAGGATACTCAGAAGGTTTATGCTGTAAGGAGACATACTCTTATGTGGAGAAGTTGTTAAAGAGAATTAGGCATTGAGCAAGATGAAGTCATATATTCGCTAAGGTGGAGATTCTTGTGTAGATTTCCTAAGGAGCGATATATTCATCTATTTCAATCAAGGTGGAGATTATTGGGAATGTTTGAAATATGTTATTATATGAAGCCCCACATTGCCTAGTATTAGAGTAGAGTAGAGTATCGATGTTATATATTATACTCAAGTCCCTTGTTATAATGTGCACCAGATATAAACACCAAATAGAAACACCTCATGGGCACTTGGGCCCATGGATGTGCTAGGGTTTGTAATCCTTATTCTCTAATAATATATTGATAGACGCTCAGTGCTTCCAGTGATGTAGGCACAATTGGCCGAACCCCGTTACCAAATTCTCTTGTTTCTTCTCTTCTATTTATTCAATGCACTTTACTTAATTGCTTGTGGTCAACGCTGCGCAATGATCGGTTCCGCTGCATCAACGATATATATATATGATGAAAAAATAGAGAATTAATGATATATGCAATGCTATACACTTTGTGACAATAAATTATTTTTACAAGAATGTCTTGAATAACTAGAAAAAACAATTGAGAAAACATGTTTAAATATATGAAATTGTATTAATTGATAAGTTGTTATAACAAAATGCATTATCTTCTTTAGGCCAAAACTATGTCATTACTACCTATACAATTGAATAGATACATATAAATATGAATAAAAGGTGATCACAAGATTGATCGAGTCATGTTTGTCTCTTACTTGACTCTAAATATTGTCCTAGTCTAATTTTGAAACATGAATCTGATCTTAGACTCGACAAAACCGGACCATTTTCTAGTTTAGTTATAATCAGGAAAAACCGAGTAAATAGGTAGGTCGGTCCTGCTCACCTTTAGTCAAGAAGGTAGAAGAGGTGTTCATGGTCATTTGTCCTAAATTAATTTGAACTTAACTTTGTTAAAATATGGAGAGATAACGTCAATATCTTATTTAATGGAAAAGTACACATTTTTGGTTTTTAGTAGTCATAATTGTATTTTGATTTTTATAGTTAGTTTTATTAGGTTTTAATATTTTTAGCTTTTCTATTTTGTTTTGGTAAAACTAAGATATCTTTCACCCAATGGGTAAAGAACTAATCTCTTTTGATGTGTATAGTTGTCATTCCCAAAAAATATCGTTCATAAGAATTAAATCTTTGACCTAGTACAACGTATGAAGATCTAATAGGGATTTACACAAATAGACCAATGTTTGGTACTATCTTCAAAATTAAAAGGGCACAAGAAAAAGAAAAGAAGATTGAAGATATGACACACATTGAATTTTACATAAGAAGATGTTGAATTGTGTATGTTTTTTTAATTCTCTTTTCCAAATAAATTTAACCTTAAGCGCTAAGTTTTAACGTAGATTGAGTGATGTAAAAACAATAATATAAATAGAAATGTTAATTTTTTTGTATAAAAGTTAACCTCTTTAAATCCAAAACCACAAGTTTCTAGTAAATATAAAGTAATTAAGATTTAGCAAAGAAATGAAATACAATTTTTATGCTAATTCGATCAATCTGAGCCACATCCATTACCTCCATTTTTTCAATGAAGGATTTCGTTTTTCGTCATGGATTGAAAGAAAACCCATAATTTCATTGAATAGTGCAAATATTCTAATATCTTCTGATTTGTTGAGTACTCTTCACTAAATAAGTCTCTTCATACTCTTGTATCAAAGTATTCCTTTTTACAAAGTCTCTTCAGAATCAACTAAGTGTTGGAGAATATCTCCCACCATAATCCTTAGATTGAATGCGAAAGTCCTTATGGTCATGGCTTCGTTCCGATAACCTAATGTTTATGCCCATACATAAACCCATATGGAACGACCATGACCCAAACCGAAGAAACTCCAAGTGATTTTATGGTGAAGAAGAAGAACATACCTTGTTGAGCCATTTCGGAATCTCGAAGGTATGAGGGTACGATGATCTTCCAGATGTAAGAGCGCCGAATGGTTTTCCTTATGCTTCTCTAGAGGGGAATGAGAATGCCTTAACTTGAGAGAGTTTTCCTTATGGTGAGAGTATGCCTTATGTTTCAAGAAGACATTCTTGAAGAGGAGTGGTTGCCTTATATATGACTTATGGATGATTAGATATTGTTTTATCCTTATGGATAACACTATCATAATCCACCCTTATTCTCCTCAACCCTACTTAAAACATGTTGCTCTACAAATGGGGACCATAACCCATAATAGTAACCCCGAAGTGGTTACTACTTAAGTTGCGGTAATTCTGATTCAGTCCCTTCATCAAATCAGAAATTGCCTGAGGGTTTCTACACTTATATTATTTCATGACACATATGCCCTTAGCCACCAAATTAATTCCTGAAGATCATTTTATATCTTGGCTAATTAAATAATGGCCATAACACAATTATAGAATTATATTTGTGACCCATAAATTGTCAGAAATTCTAACAATCTCCCACTGCTCACACATATGATTCTCCATATGTGTTATCCTTAATGCACGCTTAAATATTGCCATTATGACTTAGGCATACCCAAATTATCCCGTCCATTAGTCTTGTCTCCATATCGAATCACAGTGAATTTCGCCATATCAATCATGACTAATTCATCAATGATCACCAACATTGACACAACTAAATG
>NW_017726044.1:0-452 GCF_001865875.1 Lupinus angustifolius
GAGAACAACACGGTTGATTTATTGTCACAATATAACTTTAGTGGTCTTTCAATTCTTTCCATAATCCGCAGCCCAATGACAAAAGTTCTCAGCCATGAAGACTAAAGTGATGCCTCATAACATGCTATGTATTCAGCTGCCATGGTGGATGATGCAACAAGATTTTGCTTGGCAGAATGCCAAGAAACTGCACCACCAGCCAACAGATAAACATAGCCCGAAGTAGATCGTCTACTATCTTGGCATCCCGCAAAATCGGAGTCAGAATACCCAATGATCTCTAATTGGTCTGATCTCCTATATGTGAGCATATAGTCTTTTGTTCTCTTTAAGTACCTCATGACCCTTTTGGCTGCTTTCCAATGGTCCATTCCTGGATTACTCATATATCTTCCTAAAACCCCAACTATGAACGCTATATCCGGACGCGTACATACTTGAGCATACATAAG
>NW_017726045.1:0-2247 GCF_001865875.1 Lupinus angustifolius
GATAGAAATGTCTTGGTTTCTAACAAGGTACCCACATCATTAGTGGCAAGCAGTATGTCATCCACATACAAGAGCAAGAAAATATACTTGCTCCCACTGAACTTGTGATACACACAATCTTCAACTGAATTCATCTCAAAACCAAAAGAGAGAATCACCTCATGAAATTTGTGGTACCATTGACGAGACGCCTGTTTTAGCCCATAGATGGATTTTGTCAATTTGCAAACCATATTCTTTCGGTCTCCAATTATAAAGTTTTCTGGTTGCACCATATAAATCTTTTTATCAATGTTTCCATTGAAAAAAACTGTTTTGACATCCATCTGATGCAGCTCCAAATCATAATGTGCTACAAGAGCCATAATTGTCCTTAGAGAGTCTTTCGATGAAACTGGAGAGAAAGTCTATTTATAGTCAATCCCTTCCTTATGAGTAAAACCCTTAGCTACAAGACGCGCCTTATACCTCTCCACATTACCATTACAATCCCGCTCAGTCTTAAAAATCCATTTGCAACCAATGGGTTTCTTACCTTCTGGTAATGGGACAAGTTCCCAAACTTTATTGTCTGGCATAGATTTATATTCCTCTTTTATTGCTTCAATCCACTTTTCCGAATTGGAACTTTGGATGACTTCACGAACGTTTAATGGATCATTATCCATTAAGCCATCACCCTCATGTTCCAGGAGAAAGCAAATGTAGTCATCTGGAATTGCATTTCTCCTTTCTCTAGTGGATCTACGCAAAGCTATAGGCTCTTGCACCTCTTGTCCATGTTCCTGAGGGTTTTGTCCCACTAAACCAAAAAATCCTCATATTGCAGGGAAAGTTTCATCAGCTATGTCTTGAAGAGGTTCCAAATTTGCTTCATCAAAAGCAACCATATGAATCGCATGTGGAATAGATACGGATTCTTCCTCTAAGACAAAGTTTCTAACCTTATCTTCCCCCTCAAACTCAATATCCTCAAAGAACGTGGATGTACCCGTCTCAAATATGGATCTCATACTTGGATCATAAAATTTATAGCCCCTTGATTTTTCAGAGTAACCAATAAAGTAACTGCTCACTGTACGAGAGTCCAATTTCTTTTCATGAGGCCTATAAGGCCTTGTCTCAGTTGGACATCCCCACACATGAAAATGTTTTAGACTAGGCTTTCGCCCAGTCCAATGCTCATAAGGTGTTTTGGCAGTTGCCTTAGTTGACACCCTATTAAGAATGTATGATGCAGTCTTAAATGCCTCTCCCCAAAGTGACTATGGTAAGGTAGAGTGACATATAATACTCCTTACCATGTCCTTAAGAGCTCGGTTTCGTCTT
Organism: Lupinus angustifolius; assembly: GCF_001865875.1. Taxonomy (NCBI): domain Eukaryota; kingdom Viridiplantae; phylum Streptophyta; class Magnoliopsida; order Fabales; family Fabaceae; genus Lupinus; species Lupinus angustifolius. The sequence goes on from NW_017726045.1 coordinate 1,330, forward strand.
TCAGACACACCATTCATGCTAGGTGATCCTGGCATGATGTCTGTGGGACTATACCACATTCCTCTAGGTATTTGGCAAAAGGTCCTGGGTGTTGTTCACCTGAACTGTCATATCTACCATAGTATTCACCACCACGGTCAGGTCTGACGCACTTAATCCTTTTGTGGAGTTGATTTTCAACTTCAGCCTTAAAAGTTTTGAACACGTCCAATGATTGGGACTTTTCATGAATTAGAAAAATGTATGCATAACGAGAATAATCGTCTATGAATGATATGAAGTATTGTTGACCATTCCAAGAAGCCGTAGGGAATGGCCCACAAATATCCGTATGTATCAATTCTAAGACGTCCGAAGCTCTATATGCACCATATTTCGATTGTTTGATCTGTTTTCCTTTTATGCATTTGACACAAACATTAAGGTTTGTGAAGTCAATGGAATCCAAAATCCCATCTGACACAAGACGCTCAATTCGCTTTTGAGAAATGTGACCTAGGCGCTTGTGCCATAATGCACCTAAATTATTATTTTCAATTTTACGCTTAGTACCACGTGATTCCACATTCATCGTTTCACTATAATTAGCTATAGTATTTAGCTTATACAGATTGCCATTCAACATTAGTGCACCAGTTCCAATAATATTTGAATTTAAAGACAATTGAACCGAATTGTTTCCAAATGAACAAGAATAACCAAATTTGTCCAAATAAGAAACAAAAATTAAATTCCGTCTAAAACACGGTACAACAAAAGTGTCTTTCAAATCCAAATAAAAACCAGTACATAATAACAATCTAAAATGCCATATAGCTTCCACTTCTACCGATTTTCCATCGCCAACGTAAATGTATTTTTCAACATGATTAGGCTTTCGGTAGCTCAGACAACCCTGCATTGAAACACTGATGTTAG
>NW_017726046.1:0-8858 GCF_001865875.1 Lupinus angustifolius
TTAACTGCAAGTGGTACTCTTGTTTTAATGCTCAAACACTTATAATAAGGTATGCCAACTGACGAATCCCTTTTTGGATTGATTCATTAGTCACATGTATAAAATTTAGAATTATAACATGTTTATCATCACAGGTGTGTATGATCTTCGGCCAAACATTAACTTTCCTTTGGGCCAGCTAATATTCGCATGAATAATCATACACACTTACATCTAATGTTCCTTATGAGTTATATCCATGAGAGAGGTCACTTTGGCGACATCTCACTTCAATTGGCTCACTTAAAATAACAGACAACCTTAATGGACAACCAAATAACAATTAAAACCAATGCACAAAGATACCAAAGCCCCATAAACTTTATCGTACTCTCTCCTGGGCGAGGTACTCTCCCTTGAGCGCAATGGAAGCCAATGCTTCTGTTTGGCTCTCGCTTGAGCGAGCCTTATGTTGCCCGTACACTCACTTGGGCGAGGATCTTCTCGCTTAAGCACAATAGAAGCCAATGCTTTTGTTTAGCTCTCGCTTGGGCGAGCCACTCTCGCTCAGGCGAGACACTCTTGCTTGAGCGAGAGCACTGCGACAGAAGACGAACAGTGCGATTTGTGCATCGCTGTTCTTCAAAAAATCACCCCAATAATCAACAAAACAATAGAAATACATTGATTCATATCATATTTATATAGATTTACATATGGAATAGCATGAATGTCTATCCTAATCGATACATGGATAAATGAAAACACCAAAACCCTAAATCAATCCAGATTTTGGGGAAGAAAAACAAGAACTCTAATTTCACTCATGAATAAAATTGGGGTGGCTCTGATACCAATTGTTGGAGAATATCTCCGACCATAATCCTTAGATTGAATGCGGAAGTCCTTATGGTCATGGCTTCATTCCGATAACCGAATGTTTATGCCCATACATAAACCCATATGGAACGACCATGACCCAAACCGAAGAAACCCCAAGTGATTTCATGGTGAAGAAGAAGAACATACCTTGTTGAGCCATTTCGGAATCTCGAAGGTATGAGGGTACGATGATCTTCCAGATGTAAGAGCGCCAAATGGTTTTCCTTATGCTTCTCTAGAGGGGAATGAGAATGCCTTAACTTGAGAGAGTTTTCCTTATGGTGAGAGTATGCCTTATGTTTCAAGAAGACATTCTTGTGGAGGAGATGTTGCCTTATATATGCCTTATGGATGATTAGATAGTGTTTTATCCTTATGGATAACACTATCCTAATCCACCCATATTCTCCTTAACCCTACACCTTAAAACCTGTTGCTCTACAAATGGGGACCATAACCCATAATAGTAACCCCGAAGCGGTTACTACTTAAGTTGTAGTAATTCTGATTCAGTCCCTTCATCAAATCAGAAATTGTCTGAAGGTTTCTACACTTATATTATTTCATGACACATATGCCCTTAGCTACCAAATTAATTCATGAAGATCATTTTATATCTTGGCTAATTAAATAATGGCCATAACACAATTATAGAATTATATTTGTGACCCATAAATTGTGAGAAATTCTAATACCAAGTACTCTAACATTCAGGTATTCAATCTAACACAATATTTATTAGGTTTGATCCATCTCTACTCAAATAATGAAGATTTTACAAATCCTAGATCAAGAATAGACCATATATAACAGGGTTTGTTAAACTCTACATATAATACACGATTAGAGCCTATTAAACTCTACACAAATAAACAATCAAAGCTCCTCAAACTCTAATGCTTTTTCCTTCTCTATTAAAATATTTGATTAGAACTTCTTAAACTCTAATGATATTCTCTTCAAAGGTATTTCTAAAGATTTTTCTTTCTAATAGCTCAACTCTTTCGTAATTGAGGTGTGCTTTTATCCTTATAATCAATTTTTTTATCCCTATACAAAATTACACCCATGCTATACTTATTCTATTTTAATATATTTGGGATCAATCAATATAATTCACCCTCTATCACCAGGTCTAAGATCTACTAATGTTTGATATACTCGTACTATATCAAATGTTTGTGGTTTAATTTTTGAAAAATAAACATTTGAGAAGGAAGGATAACCAAACTAGTCCACTATCATTGTTATAGATTGTTGTAATTGATTTTTTACTAACGTATAGTCATTATTCCATAATTAAATATACAATTCACCTTCATCCACATCCAACTTGAGTTACTAAGTTCTAACTGTTCTTAATAATTTTATTTTTTCTTAAAATGAAGGTTCTAGCCTTCTGGGTTTGACTCTTGGAGATTAGCAAAGAATGCAATCCACCAACAACTTGACCTAATTTAGCAAATTGTCAAAAAGCTTATAAGATTTGCATTAATGCTATTAAAATTCCCTTGTCAACTATCCAATCTAATCACTCTCATTCTAATATTGGAGGATCCATTATTACCTAAAAATTGTGACATATGTTACAAATAAATATCTAACAATCATATATTTTTAATAAAACAATTTTTAAATTTAATAGTCTCATTTCTCATTATATTTCAATAGTCTAGCGTCTAATATCTCATAAGATTTGGACTCATCATGCTCATGCCACACAACTCTTCCATACAATAAATTATGTTTATCCCTTGTCAGGTTTAATTTGCCAAATTGTAACAAACAAATCTCCCACCTTCTCCATATTGTCTTTTATGTGTTATTGTTTAGATTATACACCTGCAGAAGGAAATAAAGAGAGACATAGTTTGACAATTTGGTAAAGTGATTGAAAAATGGATAGATCATGCACTTCCTTAGCTTGTCCCTTTTGTAAAATATAGTATTTATTATTTCAAGCCATACACACCTGAAGCATAGGCTCCACTACTTTATTACATAATCCACATTAATGACAAGTATGAATAATGGGGTACCATGAAGGACTTAATACCCTTATGAATAGAAACCTATGAATAGTTATTTTTGGTGCTTTATAGTGGATACCCTTTAGATTACTTGTGATGCTTATTGTGGTAATAACATGTACGATGATCCACTACCACCGGCACTTCCACCAGCATTTGTCGTATTGCTCCTGTGTAACTATTTACAACAATGGACACACCCTTGTGCGTGTTCTTTCCAATTATTATACCTTCTTTTACTTTTTTAGGTGCATACCTCATTTCTCATTTATCTCTTTGGTCATACAAAAGACAAAAGTATACATGGTTGCTTCTTCAACTTCTATGTAAGAACACTTCACAATAGTTGTCATCTCTATGTCGGAAATATATTTGTGTTAGATAATTTTGGACATTATTAACATTATATTTTTAGGTTGTACACTCGTACCCTATATCTGTATCGTGTTGGATTTACGCCTTGTGTCGTATCCGTGCTTCATTGTCAAAATGTTTTGTTTCTCATTAAGTATTTTCATTTTCTCTTCTCTTTTGGCCTTTCATTGATCTGAAAGTAATAACTTACCCATTTGCATTCTGGGGTCTATTTTTAGTTTTTACTGTTCAAATGATATAGGCACCATTTCATTTGTACACTGCTTCATAATCTGCATGATAATTACGCGGCGAAATGTTAACAAACATAACTATCTATATGTTCTTTTTATGGACATAAACGTAAAATTCTTGATATTATAATAAAGCAAGAAAAGAAGATTTAAAGCTATTATTTGATAATACATCTATACTCTTACAGCTTCAAATCGATGCAACAACTGCACCATGAACATATATTATTAATTTATTATAGAGTAAGAAGAAAGAAAAGACATAAAGTAATGTCTTTATAATAGAAAAGAGCCTCATTATTTAACTAAGTCCAAAGAAGAGGTTGATCTTTGATATTTCAGCTGATTTGAGGAGTGTTAATTGGAACCTCATCAAAATCTCTGAATGTGCAAGCAAAAGAATTTCCAATTTGCATGTTTTCTACCATTTGGCGAAGATTGAATGCTTCTTCTTTCAATCTTGCATTCTCTTGAAGAACCTTGTCATGGGACTCAGACATATGGTTCAGTTTATCATGAAGGTTATGGTTCTCAGTTCTGAGTCTAACCACCTGTGACCATAGTTCATCCAAATGTTTTTGCTTCCTTATCCTTGATCTGCGAGCGGATTCTCGGTTCGATATCATTCGCCGCTGCTTCCGCTCGTTAAAGATGTTGAGATTAAGCTCATCAGCTTCATCAGAAGTTGTTGAGTTGCTGCTGAGGTATGAAGGAGGGACAAATTCATGGCCTAACGAAGGGTAGTGGTTGTTTGGCAAGTTGTTTAAGAGACTATTAGGATGGGAATTTGGAATGTGATCACTTTGCTGTAAGATAAAGTTAGATGGAACTAGGAATGGATTTTGATATTCTGGTGTTGGATAGTGGATTCCTCTTATTTCACTTGGAATCATGGCTGCAATTTACAATATGATAGTTGAAGAGTTGTGTTGAAGATATGCTTAGAGTTTGAGATGATGAGAGAACTGAGGAAGGTAATGTGAGAAGAGAGTCGAATTTATATTGTAAGATGAGGACTAGAAAAGTGGGCCAGTTTGAGCTAAGAGTCACATTGCCAGGGCTTATATGTGCAGAAGCTCAACAATTATTGGGAAGTGGTTCTTCTCATAATAACGTTTCATCATCTAAAATGTCACATAGAATATGTATTTCCACATCAACAAACAAGTTTTTATTGTACTAAATAGAATTGTCTATATGGATTGAATAATGTTTTTATCATAAATTATGTTTGTTGGTAAAACATTGATCTACATGTATATACAAAGGAAATAAAAGTAAGTGGAAGATAAAAATAAATACATAAATGTTAGATAGAATATTCAAAAGTTGATGTAGAAATAAAAAAATCTTACTTTTTTTATATAACTAAGAGTATCTTTCAAGTTATGAGTAATGAACATTTCACTAAGTATGTTTTTCAAGAATTGAATACTTATCTTTTTAGTTTACTTGAGAATTTAATATGGCCTTATACCACTATATCAATGCACACAAATGTCTTATTTTAATGTTCGCATATGGTGTAAGATATACATGTAGGGAAATTCCACTTTTTATCATATATGTGGATATCCTTAGTCCATGCCATAAAGTATCTTTGGTTATATGTATGTGGTTATGGGTAATACTGTATAATCTATTACCTATGGCTCTTTATGTTTTCACATGTCATTGCCAATATGATGTAATGGAAATTAATGATATGGAAACTATTGCCAATAGATAATGAAAGGGGAAAGAGGATGATACAGTGGGAGGATGATGCTTAAATTCTAATTATGATTTCAATAATTTTTTAGCATAGGTAAGTTAAAGAGGAACATAAAAGATAGTTCCAAAGTTAATCTTAGGAGAGTTTATCTTGAGGTCCCTACCAAATTTAGAAGCAATTTTGAAAATTGAAAACTCTTACACAGCCAATAATTCCTGATGATACATGACGCAATGAAGACCAGTTTAAAAGGTTATAGATTTGATTGCCATTATTACTATTATAATTTTGATGACTCGTGCGGCACTAATTGATATTTAGGTAAGCACAAACTCAACCTCAATTCACCTTGTTGTGATTCCCATTGAGGATCTTCATCACTTCAAGTTTACTGAACACCTTACTGGAGTTCACAACATATCAGGAGCTGCCATATCTGGTTTCCTCTCTAAAGTAGTACTTTGAAGTTGTTTTGCTTCTCTTGTATAGTTGCCTAAAATACCTTATTAATCCTATATTGATCAAGAAAAAGTAACAGAATCTTTTTGATGTGCATAATATAAATGGTTCTTTATGATAGTCTAGTTATTTTGATAATCTCTCCCTCCTTATTATGGCCCTCTTGATAATGAGAATACCTGAAAAGACATCGAGAAAATATGAAAATATTAATAATGTAAGAGTTTTTTATATTGTTATTGTATCATTTATTATTTATATTTAATCATTGTTATTGATTCTTGAATGATGTATTAACTATATATAAATCTTTATACTAACGGTACATAGATATTACTCTATATCTATACCCAAAACCTTTTTGCAACTCTAACAGGTTAGACAACAAGTTGCAAGCCCATAATTTATTGTTTTATACTTCAAATGTCATATTCCTTATGGGTCTTGTCCTTAGTTTTCTTTATGGTAGTGGTTATGTTTCTACATTTTAACAATGTAAAAACTTATCAGGTGATTCCCCACTATAGAACGTTTCCTTACATTCTAAAACTAATCTGATAAGGGTGTAGTACAATTAAATTTGGTAAAAGAAAAGGGAAAAAAATCAAAAGTCAAATAGTGGTGGAGTACAATTGAAAGAACAATATTCGTTTGGAATTATTTATACATTATACTTTATAAGTTTGTAGATTGTGGTTGCAGCCATACTTAGAAGGGAATAAAGTATCCTCTGGTATAAGGAGATAATTTATCTCCTTACGACCACTAAAATATTTACAAGGGAATAAAGTATCATATGGTATAAGAAGATAATTTATCTCGTTACGATCATTAAAATCATGACATGTGTATTATTTAATCATTTTCTATAAAAACATTTCTAAAACAAAACAAAATATTAGACATGTCATACTTTTATTGACTAAAGGAGATAAGTTATCTCATGGTATGAGGATATACTTTATTCCGACCCAGTTGGAAAATGTGATCAATATGTTTATAAACATGGTATCGGTGTGTCCATACCTAGATTTAAAACCTTCTTCCAAGGAAAGACATTAATACTTAGTCACAAGTAGTTTTCTTTTTGTTTTGATAATTTTCCCTCTATTTGAAGAAAAGCTAATACTTTTCCAAGGATATATTAGTCTCCACACCAAAAAGAAAGTTTTGTTATATGCAAGTTTAATAGTACGAGGATATCCCAGTACACCAAACTTAATAGTATAATCCAATCCATTAATATATATCCTTAAACTATTTGAGAAATTCCCATTTGTGAAACAATCATGTGATAGAAAACATTACTTTAGTAGTTGCAAGCTCTAACTTCAATAGGGATAGGATAAGAATTACGGGATATAGAGAATAAAACTGAATAATCTGAAAGGTTTGGTAAGAATCTCCATAATTCCTTCCACTCCCGGTGCTTCCATTATCTTTTATAGAATGACATGTAGCTAGCACTTGCTATGAGATATTAAAAGCAGTTAAATATGCATAGATTTTTTGAATTACACTCTTCAATTGTAGACACATTACCATGATTTCGGGAATCTACTCATTCCACTGAATTACAATTATGGCCACAACCGCACATTACCGTCATTTTATGCAATTGCAGTAAATGTAAGGTAAGTACAACTTCAAGCAAATGTTGAACTCTTAAGAAATCTTCTTGTTGCACCTCTTTAATTAACAAGGCATTAGGTTAGTGGTATAAGATTATGTTAGATCTTCAGAATGACTATTAAGTGCCAAATTAACCTATAATTAACATCTATTTTATGGTACTTTTACGACTAAATCAAGTTAAATAGTTAGAAATATATTATTACATGATTAAAAACTCATTTTATTGACGAAATATTACCCTCAAGTAGTTTTGTAGGATTGATCTGTTAGGTATCAGTGGTTACAATACACCTAGAAGGGGGTTGAATAGGTGTAGCGGTTAGAATAGCCGCATTTCGAAACTCAACACTTAATGCTGAATCACCCCTAATTAATCGATTACAGGATGAAGATAATCGATTAACAGAACAAACTTAATTGATTAACAGAACAAGTATAATCGATTAACAGAACAGTCTTAATCGATTAAACAGAAACAGTAAGCTATTACAGAAACAATTAATTGCACAACAGTTAACCGATAATGGAACGAATAACATAGCTTACAAATATTATATCAGATTATCATTCAGTATAGCACAAGTACAGAATGTATCAATTAATTCCACTATACCAAATAATCGATTAAAAGCAGTAAAGAGAGAGAGAGAAAAATCCTGCAACGCGAATTTTTATCCTGGTTCGTTTGCTGTCCACTGCAAACTACATCCAGGCCTCCCGGCTGACTTGGGAGATTTCCTTCACTATAATTGAATCAATGTATTTACAGGCACATCATCCCATTACAACACTTAGAAAATTACAAGAAAATAAAGAAACCTATTCAATGGTTTGACTCCCTTCCTACCGACAAAGAAAACGTTTCTTTCAGCGTAGCCCCAGCCAAGAATCTCTATTCTTTCCTTTTCTAAAACTCTAAGCAATTATGAAGAAACACTCAATCTCTAAGGTGATAAGACACCACGAGATTCCCTTGTTACAACAATTACACAACAAAATACAAGAGTAAAATTAAGCTATTACAAATCTCAAATATAACAAGAAGGCTTTACTCTAAAACACACACCTAATACAAACTCATGCAATATGACAATGTATTAGTATGAAAACAGAAGTTACAGAATCTAAAAAACTTCACAAAAAGCATCAATAATATGCATGAACATGTGAGGGAAAATATGAGAAATTATAACATGAAATGCACTCAATCCTAAAGCATAGAATCTCTCATTTCTAAACTCACAAATGCACTTAACAAATAGATGCAACAATTATCACGTAAAATGCTCTAACTCTATAAGAAATGCAACATGCAACTTGTGTGATCAATTCTGAAAACGCAGTTTATAAAGAATCAGTCCAGAACCCCAGATAATCGATTAAATTCTATCTTAATCGATTAACGTGATTCAAAATGTTAACTGATTCTGTTTTTCAAGTTTTCAGTTTCAACAACTTTTTCAAACAGTTAGGTTAATTGATTAACGTGTGCCTTAATCGATTAACAGCATTTTTAAACGTGTTCCAGTAGCAACAACTTTTCAAAGCAGT
>NW_017726047.1:0-460 GCF_001865875.1 Lupinus angustifolius
TGGGTCAGCGCGTTCAATCTTGCGCGCATGACTTCGCTAGTGCCTTCGTGAGTCACTTGTAAAGTGTCCCACATTTCTTTCGCATTATGGCACTGCGAGACCCTAAAGAACTCATCATAGGATAGGGCCGATGTGATGATATTTTTGGCGCGCAGGTTATGCTGGACCCTCTTGCACTCATCATCGGTCCATAAACTTTTAGGTTTATCTATAGGCTGATCGTCCACAAGATGCTGTGGAACGATAGGGCCGTTGACTACGGATTCCAAAATATCCGAGTCTATGGCTTTAATAAAAATTTGCATGCGCACTTTCCAGTAGGCATACCCTTCACTACACCACCAAATGGATTTGAAGAACCCATTCTTTTTCCCTTTAGGATCACGAATACGCGGTTGAGCTAGCACTTCGTACTAGCTCTGATACCACTTGTTAGGTATCAGTGGTTACAATACACCTA
>NW_017726048.1:0-12678 GCF_001865875.1 Lupinus angustifolius
GCAGTTGGGTTAATCGATTAAAGGATTAGTTAATCGATTAACAGCAATTTAAATGTGTATTTTTAAATACAAAACATCAAATACGTTATGCACTTAGTTAATACATGTTTAACACTTAGTTTATGCCTAGAATGCACATATACATGTATTTATGTAATGCATGAACATATTATGAATGACATATCTCAAGGATGAAATGATTTAAAAAGATTTATGCATATGAGACATGTATTAGGTGACCTAAGCCTTTGACTCAACTTAAACTAGATTCTAGTCTAAGCCTAGTACCAATTAAAGACTTAAGCACGTTAATTTGTTGGTGATCTTCAAGCTCTTATTAGCACAAGTTGTCCTCATCAAAACCATGACATATAAAGAGAGCTTTCCAAAGTGTTCCTCTTGACATGCACACTTTCATGATCTAATCGAAAGAGCATAAAATTTGAAGTTTTTTTGCAAAACTTGGTTACGCTCACCGCTAGCATTGCGCTCAACAAATTTGACAATATGCTAGTTACGCTCAAAGCCAATCCTGCGCTCAGCGGAAAAGAAGCAATACTCACTGCCAATGCTGCATTGAGTGTCTAAATTCAAAGAAGTTGAAACTTTGCTACTGTCTAGAATATGCTCAGCGTAGCTCTCACGCTAAGCGTAGTGGGTGGTGCGCTCAGCGCAAGAAGTTATGTCCAGCGGAAGATAATCATAGGTGATAATCGTGTGAAGAAGATCTTGCTCCTGACCTTGGCACGATTTTGATGAAGACACCAAGATCACAAAAAGAATAAAAAAAGAAAACTATGAAAACATAGAAGATTCAAGCTTCAACAAATTATAGATTAAGTCTTCAATAGGTACTTCTATCCTTACACTCATATTATATACTAGTAGCAATGCTCAAAAGAACTAAAACTATTTTCAAAAGAATTGAATAAGTCTTGATAGAATGTCAATAATGCTAAGTAATACGTTACTTGACCTGAGTAATAGGTTACTAGATCTAGGTAACAAATTACCTGAACCGTGTGGCAGTTGGTAACACGTTGCTGAAAATACGTGATAGGTTACCTGACTAAGAAAACAATTCCAAAGAATAATGGACATTAAGTAACCGATTAATTACTTGTATTAATCGATTACCACTTTGGATAGAAGGGAGAGGAAATAGGGAGAAAAGTTGTTTATGTTTTGCAGGAATTGCAAGAGAAGAAAAGTTGAAGCTTTCGCAAAGAAAATAATAAATCACCCGATGCTTAAATTGAGGGGGGCAAGAAGGTGAAATGCGCATCAACTTACAAGGAAAGTGAAAAACATAGTTGATTATTATCAAGCAGATCTAACAAGGAGTTGTCAGATTCAACAAGTATCAACAAGTATTTGTCATCATTAAAAAGGGGGAGATTGAAGATGTAAACATGCATGAATGGGCAAATTGTGTATGTAAGCAAACATCACATAGATATTGATGAAGATAAATTTTGATGAAAGACAAATTTTGATAAAGACAAGGATCGATAATAAAGATTAATGATGAAAGACAAGCTTGAATGGATGAGCAAAACAACAAAGTAATCAATAAAGTCACAACTCAAGTTCATACAAGGCAAAGCACTCAAGAAGATCTAGAGGCTAAGTATTTTATATCTTTATTAGGTCTTAATATAGTTGCTTAGTAAGAGTCTAGGCTAGGATGAACCCCAATGGAAGTCTCACAAGCTAAAATCAATCATAACTAAAATGAGACTTACATGCATACATACATGATTTACATGCACATGATCATATGCTTTTGGATGCATTTAAAAAGAGTTTTAAATCATACATTATTCAAAGTCATGCATCCTACTTTTACAAATCATTTAGAAGGTTCATATATCATTGAAATATCTTTTTGGAAAACCATTAATCGATTAAGAAATATTTTAATCGATTAAGCATTGAATTCTTGGGAACTAGTAAATCGATTAAGTTTAAGGGATAATCGATTAACTACAGCTGAAAACAGAATAGTATATTAGCCCAAGTTTTTCATATTGCTTCATAATATACATGAACATCGATTCATAGAGTTAGAACACATATACAAAAAACAGATTATACATTGTTCTGAAAATCTTAAGCTCTTTCATTTTCATATCTTTAGAGAGATTTTCAAAGTGTTCTTTTGAAAAAGAGAAAATGGTGAATCATTAGAAAGATATTCGTTGAGCTTCATTTTTAAATCTTTTATAAAAAGAAATCTTGCAACTCACGTTTTCTATATTGTAATTGTGAGATTTGCAGAGGGGGTTTTAGATTCTAGAAGAGTGATAAATATGCACATTTAGGTGCACATATAACTTGAAAGATTTCTAGACAAGATAATTAGACATTCTCTTGGCATGATGGGTATCACTATTGATAGAGAATAGGTTTGGGAAAAATCCTAGCTAGTGTTAGGTAAGTGTCTTCACAAGAAGCCAAAGGTCTTGGTTTTGAGTGATACCTAGGCTGAGGCCTAATCGCGAAAAGATAGGAGATCTTTGTAGGTGAGATAGAGAGGTCAAACCAAGGTTGTCAAGTTCATAGATTACAAGAAAGTAGCGTCTTGCGTCTTGTATTGGAAGCTTGTTCGTAAGAGTACATAAAGATTCCATAGTGAAGAAAAATCTCCCAAGATCAGAAGGGGAGGCCTGGATATAGTTTTAAGTGGACCATAAATGAACGAGGATAAAATGTCGTGTCTCATTCATCTTATCCCTTATCTTTTTACATTTCCGTATTACTTTATTTACTTAACTTGACATGCATATCATTATGTGTTAATTGCATAATCTGTATTGTGCATTTACTGTTCTTAATCATCTAAAAGAAGTACATATAAGTTTAGTTGAGTCTTGGTAATCTTGGAGATCGAAGAATATTGTTTTCATATAACAAGAACTAAATAACCGATTAAGATGTTTAGTTAACCGATTATCTGCAAACGAATTAATCGATTATAAATGTGTTTAATCAATTAAATAGTGTATAAATTTGTGCAATCTATTTGTTTATCGAGCAACGATAATTGTGTATCGTATCACCTACTCACCCTCCTCTAGGTGAGTTATAGAGCCTTGTGGGACCCAACAAGTGGTATCAGAGCTATTATGACTGGGCGAGACATTTGGTGCTGAAAGGTCACCTTCCTCGCCTAGGCGAGGGCCCCCAGGATTCAGCAAGTCATTTTTCGCCTACCCATAAATTTTCTCTCTTTTTTTTTTATACTTATACAAGTAGAAAATAAAGTTGGATTGCCTTCCAGTTAGCGCTTGTTTAACGTCATTAGCTCGACGCATGTTCTGTTAAGCTTCTGACAAGTTGATGATTGTGATGAGCCGCTCGACGTCACCACCCAAGTATGGTTTGACTATTTGTCCATTAATTATCCAGCTTCTTTGAGATGCTGGATCTTGCAATTTTGTCGCTCCATCATTTGTCTTCAGGACTTCAATCAATCTTTGTTCTTCCCTAGGTGATAAAGTGCTACTCATCACAACCAATTTATTACCTCCATCCTCCATACATGCATACTTCAAATGCGAAAGTAGCATTTTCAGGTCCAACTTTTGAGTTTCAATTTCCTGAGTTTTGGTTAGGTCCTCAGTTTGGACCTGTTGAGATGAAACCTCTCGGTATACACCTAGCTCTACTACACAAGTCTCAATACTATTATCATCTTCTGCATTTATACCTTCAGGTGCAACCATCAAAGCTTTTTCTAAAAGACTGCTTATGTAGATGTGTGTCATTCATGTATAGTTCTTCACCGACATCTACTCTGAAACAATGTTGCTTGTCCTTCGGAGGATGCATGGCTTCAAACACATTGAAGTTCACTTCATCGTCTTGTCCCCCGACTTTTAGCTTTCCCTCATCAACATCAATATTCACCCTAGCAGTCTTCATGAAAGGTCTGCCCAAAATCAGAGGAACTTCTGCATCCTCTTCAATATCCATTATCACGAAGTCAACTAGAAATACCAATTTCTCTACCTTAACAAGGACATCTTCTGCAACCCCATACGAAAATTTCATTGACCTATCTGCAAGCTGCAGAGTCATCCTCATGGGTTTGATCTCTAAATCTCCAATTCTCTTTAGCATAGACAAAGGCATGAGATTAATACTAGCACCCAAATCCAGTAGTGCTTTCCTGACAGATAACTCTCCAATAGTGTCTGGTATTATGAAGCTTCCCGGATCCCTGGTCTTTTCAGGTAAAGACTTTTGAATTATAGCACTACAACCAGCTTCAAGTGTCATTGTCTCCTCAGAAAACTTCCTCTTCCTTGTCAACAGATCCTTCATGAACTTGACATAAGTAGGCATTTGTTCCATGGCCTCCATGAAAGGTATATTGATATGAAGGTTCTTGAATATGTCCATGAACCTTGTATATTGTCTCTCCTTGTCTTTCTTGGAAGGATTCTTTGGATAAGGAAGATTCTTCAATTGTGGCAGATCACTCTTCTTCTTTTCTTCCTCTTTGTGTTTATTCATGTCGTTTACATTTTCATCATCTTGTGTCTCTCCATCCTCACTTTTTTCTCCCTCAATCTCTTTTTCTTTCAGCACCTCTTCCTCCACCGCTAAATTCTCACCAACATCCTTACCAATCACCTTCCCGCTACTAGTAGTAATAGCTTTGCAATGCTCCTTGGGATTAGTCTGAGTGTTGGCTGAAAAATGTAGGTGATCTGAATGCTGCTCTGCCATCTATTTTGCCAACTGACCCACTTCTGTTTCCAGATTCCAGATAGATGCTTCAGTATTTTTCTGGTTTGTGATTGACACTTGCATGAATTTTTCCAAAGTATCCTCCAATTTGGTTGGTCTTTCATGCATTGGTGGATGTTGATCCTGTTGGAATGGTTACTGAAATGATGGTTGTCTATTTGATTGCCCTGCTTCTAGTCTCCAACCATAATTCTGATTCTGATTGCCCCTCCAACCCTGTGAAAATTGATTATTGTACGAAGGATTGTTGGAAAAATTTTCTTATCTAGGTTGGTTGTTGATACACTGCACTTCTTCCGCCTGATTAGCACTTGGCATAGAACAGTCACCAGTTAAATGATCACCTCCACAAAAATCACACCTCGTCACTTGTTGTTGACTCGAGGAGGATTGCATAACATTTAGTTGTTGCAGCAACTTGGACATTTGCTTTGTAAGTGCTTCAACTTGTTGAGTCAGAATCTTGTTTTGTGCTAAGATAGCATCTGATGTATTCAAATCAAGCACTCCCCTTTTTTGTATTGACCTCCAATTGTGTTGTGCTTGTCTATCTGTTGAAGATAAGGCAATTACAATCATGGTAGCTTGTTCAGAATCCACAACCATCATTGTTCCACCTGCTGCTGCATCTAAAATCATCATGGTCTCAGGCTTCAATCCATTGCAGAATATGTTAAGTTGATCTATATCTTCAAAACCATGGTTGGGGCATTTTCTCAACAACATCTGAAAATGCTCCCAAGCTTCATAAAATGATTCATCTGCACCTTGCCTTAAAGTTGATATCTCAAACTTCGCATGCACATACCGAGCTAGTGGGAAGAACCTTGTCAAAAACTTTGACTCCAAGTCACTCCAACTAGTCAAGCTCTGAGTTGGATGTGATTTTAGCCACTCCCTAGCTTCGCCCAAAAGAGAGAATAAGAACAACATCATGTATGCAACTTCCCTTTCAATACCAGTATAACCCATTGTTGCCACCAATTCATAAAATTGTCCAGTTGTGCATAAGGATCTTCGTAATCCTTCCTAGAGAATTGGTGTGCACTGACCAACTTTCAGATATGCTGGCTTAATTTATACTATTCTCTCTTGTGTGGAATAATAATGCTTGAGTAGTGCCGTAGACCTTGATACATTGCATAATCACCTAATGTCCTTCTTGGAGGATTAGGTCTCTCATTATTTCCAGTTGTAGCATTTACATTCTCCATTTTTTTAGATTGAGGTTTTGAGATTGTTGTCTATTGAGAACTAGACTGTGCCTCCTGAGTCTCCTGCTTCTTCTTGTCTTTTGCTTTCTTCATGTTGCTCTTGTTGATCGCTCAATCTCAGGATTATACTGCAATTGCTCTTCAGTAACCTTTCCTCTCAAGAGCATAAATGAGAAGACTAAAGCAAGGGTTAGCACAGAGTGTAATAAAAACGAAACTACTTACAAAAAATAAAAAATAATTACAACTACTCAATGAACTATCTTCAGAAACTAATATAAATCGCACATTACTCCTTGGCAGCAGCGCCAAAAAACTTGTTAGATTTTTATGGAACGACAAGCGCACTGTATCGTCCAAGTAATAAAATCCGGTGAAGTACCGGGATATCGTCCTCAGAGAGCATATTGGATTTACACTAATTCCTACAAGAATTAATTGAGCAACTATTCACACAAATTTGTTTCATAAATTGATAATGGTTTTGTAACAAGGATAAATTAAAATAAAAAGCTAACTACGAATTTAAAAGAGTTGGGATCGAAATTCATCATTTTCCCCTTTTGACATCCATAGATTCAATTCCAAGCAACTTGCGAAGTTACTGATTCTCATGCACATTTCCGGCAATTCATTTACATCAATTCCTTGAGTGTAAAATCCTTAGATAATCACTCAAGTACCAATTCATTGGCTAATTGACTAATTAACTAGCATTAAAAACAATGTAAAAGCAATTCATATATCATTATTCATTCCTGAAACAATGATGTATGAAGGAAGATAATCTAAATCATGTGTCAAATTTAACTTTCCAATTAAACTTGAACCCAAGAACAAGAATTCAGTAACTAATTAAACGCATGCATTAAGAACGGGATAAACTTCCCAAAATCAAATAACAATTACATTAGAATTGAATCCAGGAGTACAAGGTAAGAATATTACATTTCAAATCCCAACAATGAAGAATTAGCCACTCATCCTTGCCATCACAACACTCTGATAATGAGAAATACAAGAATTTCTGGATCTAAAGTCGTTCCTACGACTTCTCCCTTCTTCTCTAATGTTTCTCTCTCTCTAAAATCGTGTGAAAAAGCTTGGAAAATGGTTGGATAACCCCTCTTTTTGTCCAGAACTGCCTATATCAAGCACTAACTGCTACTCTCTTGCTCAAGCTAGAGATTCTAGCTTGAGCAAGAGAAGATTACCTTTCCACGACTGAATACCTCGCCTGGGCGAGAGATGACCTTTCCACGCCTGAACACTTCGCTTGGGCGAGGGAGAAATAGCGAGCATTAGTTTTTTGGTCTTGAAATAGCACCTGAGCGACAGTCCCTCGCTTGGGCGAGGGGTATTAGTGTTTTGTGATGATTTTCCTCTGAAATATGGCTTGAGCGACCATTCCCTCGCTTGGGCGAGGCTTGTGCTGTTCAGAAACTTATTCTTCTCTTTTTTTCCTCCTTTATTCATCATCTCTTAACCTGCAAACAACAACACATAATTAAATTCCTAAACAATACAAGATTACTAGATTATTGGGAATTGTATATAATTACATCATAAATCCACACAAAGTGCCTCAAAATCATATACATTTCATTAACATTTTGGCACTTAAAAAGTATCCCAAAGACAAAGCAACTTGCCATAAGAGTGGAAAAGTAGGCCACATGAGGTACACATGTCCTACCTCTCTCAAGAAGATTGAACATGACAACTAGAAAAACTCTCGGGACATCAAAGCTAAGAAGACATACATCGTTTGGAATGCACCCGAAGAGGACAATTCATCAACAAGCATCTCGGAAAATGAAGAATCAAGCAAACTATGTCTAATGGCTCAAAACCTGAATTTTTGCAAAGTAAGTGAGCAAGATAAGCCTAGTGAGGTACACTCATCCGATTCTATTTCAAATTATAATATATTTCTCATATATAACATACTTTATGATGCTTATCTTGAAATGCATGAAGATCTTAAAAAGTTAGCTAAAAAGTATATATATGGAAAAAGGTTAATCTTAGAACTTCAAAAGAAAATTTGTGAATTGGAAAACATCATTGATATGCTTAAAATTGAAAATGAAACCTTTGATGCAAAATATGCTAACTCTTCATGTAATTGTACTACTAATTTAAATGTGATACCTACTTGTGAAAATTGTACTTGCATGGAAAATGAAAATA
Organism: Lupinus angustifolius; assembly: GCF_001865875.1. Taxonomy (NCBI): domain Eukaryota; kingdom Viridiplantae; phylum Streptophyta; class Magnoliopsida; order Fabales; family Fabaceae; genus Lupinus; species Lupinus angustifolius. The sequence continues at coordinate 8,166 of NW_017726048.1, forward strand.
ATGTCTTAAAGGATAAAATTTCTAATTTCACATCTAGAATCACAAACTAAATAACTTACTTGCTACATGTAAAAATGTTAGGATTAGATCTGGTTTGGGATATATGCATGCAAAGAACACATTTCAAAAGAAACGGGTAGATGTTTTAAAATTTTCATATCCTGAATCCTCTACTTGCTTTTATTGTGTATTGCATGGTCATACCTTGAATACATGTAATATTAGAATGCATGAAGTTCCAAATGGAAATTATATGTGGATTACTAAGAAACAAAATCCCCAAGCTACTGGCATCAAGGGACCCAAGATTAGTTAGGTACCCAAGACATGCAAGTAGTCTTGTTTTTGTAGGTGTGCCTAAGGACATATGAACTTCAACTTTCATATGGGCAGCAAGTGTTCTAGGCATATAAAAGGTTAGAAGATCAAACTTCATTGACTTGTCACCAAAGGAAAATGGATCATGACACTTATGAGTAAAATGTTAATTCAAATGCTTGAAGTTAAGAAGTAGTGTGCTACAAAGGTAAATAAGGTATCCTTTATAAACTCCAAGTATTACATACTTTAAGTGTTATGAATATTCTATCTTAAAATCCCAATGAAGCCATAATTTCAAGAATCATGAAATCCCTCATAAATCACTTTTAGGCGATATACTATATGTTTCACATTTAATGCTCTAAAATGCAAACATGTTATTATTGAACAATGATAAGAATCGTTTAACCATGTTTTGATGCATAAGTAAATGTAGAAATACCATCTAGGATATTCTAATCATATTGAAGCACAACAAGATAAATATCATATTAATACAATTGACCACAATAATTTCTTTGGAAAGTGTATGCGAATTTAATGCTTGATAAGCCATCTCCAATAGAGGAGAGAAAATGTATGCTTAATGTTTTGTAGGTACTCATGAGGATAAACATTTCGAGAATTGAAGTGCTACACAAGAAAAAGACAAGAATCAAGAAATTAAAGAAAGGCCAAAGAAGACATCAAATATGGCAATCTTCTAACATTTTGATATGGATGAGGTAAAGTATGTGAGGTAACCAAATATTGTGGCATATAATGTTCTATAATATCTAATCACATGTTCTATCCGATATTATACCTAAGTGTTTGAATGCATGCTAGACATATAGATAATCCTAAGTAAATGCACTTATTGCTAATAAATGGATGTATTCTTAATTGTATAATGCATTCTTGATTGAATATGCTTTCATGTCATTTTGGTTGTGAGTCAAGTGTTAATTAAGTTATTAGGATATATCTTTTATCTTAGAGTCTTAGCAAACCTCTAAACTAATTCAAACTGTGCTAAAATCTGTTTTTGTGACTTATTTAATCGATTTATCTGTGTTTTAATCGTTTACCTAGGCTTTTTCTATATGTTTTATAGATTATTTGTTCCCTTAATCGATTACGTGAGCTAAAAAAATTGTAAAAAAATTAATCGATTAAGTTGGAACATAATGGATTAACTGTGTTAAAATTCAAATCCAGTTAATAAATAACATAGAGGTTAATCGATTAAGTGCAGTCATGAAATAGATTCGAACACAGTTGTGGGTTATGTTTCTTGAAACCCTAACCTCGTACTATTTGTATCCTTTTCCTAAATTGATCTTGTAATTAATCATAAAACTAATATAAGAGCTACTCAATCTTTGTTTCTTTCCTCCTCTAACTCATCAATTGGATTGAAATTGAGTAATCTAAGTTTACCCCCTTTCTAAACCTAATTTATGTTTCTCTTTCAATCAATTATCCATCTCCTATCTCTGCCAAAATGAGTAACAAGAGACGAAAGAGAGTAAAACATAATGCTAGTATACACAATTCTCTTCCTCATCTTGGATGTACGAGAAATCTCAATTTTGGAGGGTCTTCTTCAAGTAGTAGGCAAAATTCGTCCCTGGGTTTAGACCCATTATATGCTCTTCAAGTATAAAGGTTGGCTAGGTTTGTAAGCCGGAAACCAACATACATCTGATATGCCGACATGGCATGGATGATGGAGCAAGGATTTTAATTCCCACACGAATTGGAGGTACAATGGGTTGTACAATTTCTGGAATTAAGTGGCAGTATTTATCTCTCTCTAGTTCGGGAATTTTATGCTAATTTTCAGTAAAAGGATAGTGGATTTTGGTGTATGGTGCAAGGGAAGCTGATTCTATTAAATGATGTGTTATTGGAGGCTATTGGAGGCTCGACATGTGATGGTGGTTCCCTCGGAGATTGTAACAATGAAAAATGGAGCACAAATGACTCTATAGATATGTACAACTCACATTTGAGGGGATCTCACTATTTTGTCCATGGTGAGCTTACAAAGGTCGGTTCTTTAACCGTGGAAAACAGGCTTTTACATTACTTGATCGCTTACATTTTGTTTCAGCGCAACACGAATAACGCGCAACCAATTGTGAATGACCTGAAGTTAATGTTTGCCATTAAGGAAGAAACTGTGACAAGTTGGCCTGTCGAGATTTTTAAAGTTATGTATGGCATTGCATCGTCTTCTACAAGACTGCTAGCATATGGGATATTTATCCGTCGTGTCATTGATCACCTAGGGATTAACACATCTAGTGTGGAGATAATTGCTATAAATCCCAGAGAGCATATGGTCCAGGCGAATCTCATTCACAAGATGAACATTTATAAATATGGAGGTGAATGGATGTATCAAGAGGACTATAGGACCATTGTGAATTTGGATATGTCAAATGAGGAAGAAGGTGGTGAGCAAGGTGAGCAAAACCAGGAGCAACAAAATGATGGGGCTGCTAGTATGCCTCAAGGACCTTCAGTTGGTTTGGCTCATGTAGATGCCATGGAACAATGCCTGAATGAGCAATTTAATTTGAGAAGGCAATTCATGGAGGATAGGGTCACGACTGAGTTTTGGAGACAAGATGAAGAGAATCAAAATCATTTCAAGTAGCTTCACTTTTTGTTTAGAACCTTCGGTGGATTTCTGCAACTACCTCCTAGCTATCTTAGGATGTCTAGTGTATCCTAGTTAGGTATTATTTTAGGAGTTTGTAGTATACATGTTTTTGGTTGTTGCGTTGTAATTCCAAACTTGCTCGTTTGTTTTTTGTGCTTTGAATTGTAATCACATGACATGCTTTATTTTTTGTGCTTTCATTTGAATCTTGTACTTGTTATCTCACACTTGTAATCGTTTGATCAATGAATGAATGAATTCTTAGTAATTTTCAAATTTGTTGCATTGATTTTATTGTGTGTAATTTTCATAAAACAAGTGGTATCATGTATTGTACATAATATGTACAAAACAAGTGTATGAAACTAGTGGATATCAAGTTACATAATATTCTGCAAATAGCATGTAATCTGCACTATATTCTGTTGGTATCAGTAGGGTTAATCGATTAACATCATACCATAATCGATTAACTAGCATATAAAATACAATTTTGTGTAAAATGGAATCATACATAATCAATTAAGTACTATTATAATTGATTAACATCAATAGAATTTGCATTATTTTTACTTCCTTTTTGAAATAAGCTTTCATATTTCACGTTACTTTTTTATCATGGCAAAAGGGGGAGAAAAGTTGTGGTTTATGTTTTCCAGGAGTCGCGAGAGAAGAAAAGTTGAAGCTTCCGCAAAGAAAATGATATATCACCCGATGCTCAAAATGAGGGGAGCAAGAGGGAGAAATGTGCATCAACTTACAAAGAAAGTGCAAGACATAGTTGATTATCATCAAGCAGATCCAACACGGAGTTGTCAAATCCAACAAGTATGAACAAGTGTTTGTCACCATTAAAAAGGAGGATATTGAATATTCAAGCATGAATGAATGAGAAGATTGTGTATGCAAGCATGCATCATATAGATTTTGATCAAGACAAAGATTGATGAAAGACAAATTTTCATAAAGACAAGGATCAACAACAAAGATTAATGATGAAGGACAAGCTTGAGGGATGAAAAAATTAACAAACAACAAAGTAATCAATGCAACACACACACACACATAATCATTTGCTTTTGGATGCATTTAAAAAGAGTTTTAAATCATACATCATTCAAAGTCATGCATCATACTTTTAAAAATCATGTAGGAGGTTCATATTGTTAGGTATCAGTGGCTAAAATACACCTAGAGGGGGGGTTGAATAGGTGTAGCGGTCAGAGTATCCGCTTTTCGAAAATGACAAATTATACTGAAATAACCCTAGATTAATCGATTAACAGAATACAAATAATCGATTAACGCAATTACTTTAATCGATTGAAACAGCTCAGAAATTACAAACAGATTCGGTTTCTTGCACGACAATTAACCGAGATTGAAACGAATATACAGAGCTTACAAAAAATATCAGAATTACACAAGTATAGTATAGAAACAGAATATAGCAATTAACACAACTATACAAAGTAACTGATTAAAGCAATAAAGAGAGAAAGAGAGAAAAAGATCCTGCAACACAATTTTTATCCTGGT
>NW_017726049.1:0-20617 GCF_001865875.1 Lupinus angustifolius
CCATTCCCTCGCTTGGGCGAGGCTTGTGCTGTTCAGAAACTTATTCTTCTCTTTTTTTCCTCCTTTATTCATCATCTCTTAACCTGCAAACAACAACACATAATTAAATTCCTAAACAATACAAGATTACTAGATTATTGGGAATTGTATATAATTACATCATAAATCCACACAAAGTGCCTCAAAATCATATACATTTCATTAACATTTTGGCACTTAAAAAGTATCCCAAAGACAAAGCAACTTGCCATAAGAGTGGAAAAGTAGGCCACATGAGGTACACATGTCCTACCTCTCTCAAGAAGATTGAACATGACAACTAGAAAAACTCTCGGGACATCAAAGCTAAGAAGACATACATCGTTTGGAATGCACCCGAAGAGGACAATTCATCAACAAGCATCTCGGAAAATGAAGAATCAAGCAAACTATGTCTAATGGCTCAAAACCTGAATTTTTGCAAAGTAAGTGAGCAAGATAAGCCTAGTGAGGTACACTCATCCGATTCTATTTCAAATTATAATATATTTCTCATATATAACATACTTTATGATGCTTATCTTGAAATGCATGAAGATCTTAAAAAGTTAGCTAAAAAGTATATATATGGAAAAAGGTTAATCTTAGAACTTCAAAAGAAAATTTGTGAATTGGAAAACATCATTGATATGCTTAAAATTGAAAATGAAACCTTTGATGCAAAATATGCTAACTCTTCATGTAATTGTACTACTAATTTAAATGTGATACCTACTTGTGAAAATTGTACTTGCATGGAAAATGAAAATAATGTCTTAAAGGATAAAATTTCTAATTTCACATCTAGAATCACAAACTAAATAACTTACTTGCTACATGTAAAAATGTTAGGATTAGATCTGGTTTGGGATATATGCATGCAAAGAACACATTTCAAAAGAAACGGGTAGATGTTTTAAAATTTTCATATCCTGAATCCTCTACTTGCTTTTATTGTGTATTGCATGGTCATACCTTGAATACATGTAATATTAGAATGCATGAAGTTCCAAATGGAAATTATATGTGGATTACTAAGAAACAAAATCCCCAAGCTACTGGCATCAAGGGACCCAAGATTAGTTAGGTACCCAAGACATGCAAGTAGTCTTGTTTTTGTAGGTGTGCCTAAGGACATATGAACTTCAACTTTCATATGGGCAGCAAGTGTTCTAGGCATATAAAAGGTTAGAAGATCAAACTTCATTGACTTGTCACCAAAGGAAAATGGATCATGACACTTATGAGTAAAATGTTAATTCAAATGCTTGAAGTTAAGAAGTAGTGTGCTACAAAGGTAAATAAGGTATCCTTTATAAACTCCAAGTATTACATACTTTAAGTGTTATGAATATTCTATCTTAAAATCCCAATGAAGCCATAATTTCAAGAATCATGAAATCCCTCATAAATCACTTTTAGGCGATATACTATATGTTTCACATTTAATGCTCTAAAATGCAAACATGTTATTATTGAACAATGATAAGAATCGTTTAACCATGTTTTGATGCATAAGTAAATGTAGAAATACCATCTAGGATATTCTAATCATATTGAAGCACAACAAGATAAATATCATATTAATACAATTGACCACAATAATTTCTTTGGAAAGTGTATGCGAATTTAATGCTTGATAAGCCATCTCCAATAGAGGAGAGAAAATGTATGCTTAATGTTTTGTAGGTACTCATGAGGATAAACATTTCGAGAATTGAAGTGCTACACAAGAAAAAGACAAGAATCAAGAAATTAAAGAAAGGCCAAAGAAGACATCAAATATGGCAATCTTCTAACATTTTGATATGGATGAGGTAAAGTATGTGAGGTAACCAAATATTGTGGCATATAATGTTCTATAATATCTAATCACATGTTCTATCCGATATTATACCTAAGTGTTTGAATGCATGCTAGACATATAGATAATCCTAAGTAAATGCACTTATTGCTAATAAATGGATGTATTCTTAATTGTATAATGCATTCTTGATTGAATATGCTTTCATGTCATTTTGGTTGTGAGTCAAGTGTTAATTAAGTTATTAGGATATATCTTTTATCTTAGAGTCTTAGCAAACCTCTAAACTAATTCAAACTGTGCTAAAATCTGTTTTTGTGACTTATTTAATCGATTTATCTGTGTTTTAATCGTTTACCTAGGCTTTTTCTATATGTTTTATAGATTATTTGTTCCCTTAATCGATTACGTGAGCTAAAAAAATTGTAAAAAAATTAATCGATTAAGTTGGAACATAATGGATTAACTGTGTTAAAATTCAAATCCAGTTAATAAATAACATAGAGGTTAATCGATTAAGTGCAGTCATGAAATAGATTCGAACACAGTTGTGGGTTATGTTTCTTGAAACCCTAACCTCGTACTATTTGTATCCTTTTCCTAAATTGATCTTGTAATTAATCATAAAACTAATATAAGAGCTACTCAATCTTTGTTTCTTTCCTCCTCTAACTCATCAATTGGATTGAAATTGAGTAATCTAAGTTTACCCCCTTTCTAAACCTAATTTATGTTTCTCTTTCAATCAATTATCCATCTCCTATCTCTGCCAAAATGAGTAACAAGAGACGAAAGAGAGTAAAACATAATGCTAGTATACACAATTCTCTTCCTCATCTTGGATGTACGAGAAATCTCAATTTTGGAGGGTCTTCTTCAAGTAGTAGGCAAAATTCGTCCCTGGGTTTAGACCCATTATATGCTCTTCAAGTATAAAGGTTGGCTAGGTTTGTAAGCCGGAAACCAACATACATCTGATATGCCGACATGGCATGGATGATGGAGCAAGGATTTTAATTCCCACACGAATTGGAGGTACAATGGGTTGTACAATTTCTGGAATTAAGTGGCAGTATTTATCTCTCTCTAGTTCGGGAATTTTATGCTAATTTTCAGTAAAAGGATAGTGGATTTTGGTGTATGGTGCAAGGGAAGCTGATTCTATTAAATGATGTGTTATTGGAGGCTATTGGAGGCTCGACATGTGATGGTGGTTCCCTCGGAGATTGTAACAATGAAAAATGGAGCACAAATGACTCTATAGATATGTACAACTCACATTTGAGGGGATCTCACTATTTTGTCCATGGTGAGCTTACAAAGGTCGGTTCTTTAACCGTGGAAAACAGGCTTTTACATTACTTGATCGCTTACATTTTGTTTCAGCGCAACACGAATAACGCGCAACCAATTGTGAATGACCTGAAGTTAATGTTTGCCATTAAGGAAGAAACTGTGACAAGTTGGCCTGTCGAGATTTTTAAAGTTATGTATGGCATTGCATCGTCTTCTACAAGACTGCTAGCATATGGGATATTTATCCGTCGTGTCATTGATCACCTAGGGATTAACACATCTAGTGTGGAGATAATTGCTATAAATCCCAGAGAGCATATGGTCCAGGCGAATCTCATTCACAAGATGAACATTTATAAATATGGAGGTGAATGGATGTATCAAGAGGACTATAGGACCATTGTGAATTTGGATATGTCAAATGAGGAAGAAGGTGGTGAGCAAGGTGAGCAAAACCAGGAGCAACAAAATGATGGGGCTGCTAGTATGCCTCAAGGACCTTCAGTTGGTTTGGCTCATGTAGATGCCATGGAACAATGCCTGAATGAGCAATTTAATTTGAGAAGGCAATTCATGGAGGATAGGGTCACGACTGAGTTTTGGAGACAAGATGAAGAGAATCAAAATCATTTCAAGTAGCTTCACTTTTTGTTTAGAACCTTCGGTGGATTTCTGCAACTACCTCCTAGCTATCTTAGGATGTCTAGTGTATCCTAGTTAGGTATTATTTTAGGAGTTTGTAGTATACATGTTTTTGGTTGTTGCGTTGTAATTCCAAACTTGCTCGTTTGTTTTTTGTGCTTTGAATTGTAATCACATGACATGCTTTATTTTTTGTGCTTTCATTTGAATCTTGTACTTGTTATCTCACACTTGTAATCGTTTGATCAATGAATGAATGAATTCTTAGTAATTTTCAAATTTGTTGCATTGATTTTATTGTGTGTAATTTTCATAAAACAAGTGGTATCATGTATTGTACATAATATGTACAAAACAAGTGTATGAAACTAGTGGATATCAAGTTACATAATATTCTGCAAATAGCATGTAATCTGCACTATATTCTGTTGGTATCAGTAGGGTTAATCGATTAACATCATACCATAATCGATTAACTAGCATATAAAATACAATTTTGTGTAAAATGGAATCATACATAATCAATTAAGTACTATTATAATTGATTAACATCAATAGAATTTGCATTATTTTTACTTCCTTTTTGAAATAAGCTTTCATATTTCACGTTACTTTTTTATCATGGCAAAAGGGGGAGAAAAGTTGTGGTTTATGTTTTCCAGGAGTCGCGAGAGAAGAAAAGTTGAAGCTTCCGCAAAGAAAATGATATATCACCCGATGCTCAAAATGAGGGGAGCAAGAGGGAGAAATGTGCATCAACTTACAAAGAAAGTGCAAGACATAGTTGATTATCATCAAGCAGATCCAACACGGAGTTGTCAAATCCAACAAGTATGAACAAGTGTTTGTCACCATTAAAAAGGAGGATATTGAATATTCAAGCATGAATGAATGAGAAGATTGTGTATGCAAGCATGCATCATATAGATTTTGATCAAGACAAAGATTGATGAAAGACAAATTTTCATAAAGACAAGGATCAACAACAAAGATTAATGATGAAGGACAAGCTTGAGGGATGAAAAAATTAACAAACAACAAAGTAATCAATGCAACACACACACACACATAATCATTTGCTTTTGGATGCATTTAAAAAGAGTTTTAAATCATACATCATTCAAAGTCATGCATCATACTTTTAAAAATCATGTAGGAGGTTCATATTGTTAGGTATCAGTGGCTAAAATACACCTAGAGGGGGGGTTGAATAGGTGTAGCGGTCAGAGTATCCGCTTTTCGAAAATGACAAATTATACTGAAATAACCCTAGATTAATCGATTAACAGAATACAAATAATCGATTAACGCAATTACTTTAATCGATTGAAACAGCTCAGAAATTACAAACAGATTCGGTTTCTTGCACGACAATTAACCGAGATTGAAACGAATATACAGAGCTTACAAAAAATATCAGAATTACACAAGTATAGTATAGAAACAGAATATAGCAATTAACACAACTATACAAAGTAACTGATTAAAGCAATAAAGAGAGAAAGAGAGAAAAAGATCCTACAACATGATTTTTATCCTGGTTCGTTTGCCTGTCCACTTGCAAACTACATCCAGGCCTCCCGGCTGATTTGGGAGATTTTTCTTCACTTATAATTGAAATAATGTTTTACAAGCAATTCTTCCAATTACAACACTTAGATATTCACTTGAAACTAAAGAACCTCATTCCTTGGTTTGACTCCCTTCTTACCATCCAAGAAAACCTTTCTTGCGGTGTAACCCCAGCCAAGAACCTATTCTTTCTATCAAGAACACTACGTTAATGAAGATACAACACAATCTCGTTGGTGGTAAGACACCTTGAGATTCCCAAAGTTAAAACACTTTTTACAACAAAAAACATAGAGTAATCTAAAGCAATTATGATGGTCAAAATAGACAATTAAGATCTTACTCTAAAACACTAACACAAGTCTCATATAACATGACAATGTATTAGTTGAAAACAGATTTTAGAGAATACAAAATATTCACAAAAACATCAATGAATGCATGAACATGTGAGGTGAAATGATGAGAAATTAAACATGAAATGCCTCTCAATCCTAAAGCATAGAATTCTCTCTTTTCTAATCTCACAAATGCAATGTCATATAGATGCAACAATTAACACGAAATATGCTCTAACTCTCTTAAAATGCAACATGCAAGTTATGGCTTAAGTTTTGAAAACACAGTTTATAAAGAATCACTTCAGCAGCCCAGTTAATCGATTAAGACCTTGGTTAATCGATTAACGTGTTTTAAAAACGTAACTGATTCTGTTTTTCCAAGTTTTCAGTTTCAACAATTTTTCAAAAACTTATGTTAATCGACTAAATCATGCCTTAATCGATTAACAACATATTTCTAAGTGTATTTTCAAATTACAAAACTCAAATACGTTATGCACTTAATTTATACATGTTCAACACTACGTTTATGCCTAGGATGCACATATTACATGTATTTATATGATGCATGAACATATTATAAATGGCATATCTCAAAACTTAAAAAGATTTAAAGTTTTATGCATATGAGACATGTATTGAGTTTACCTAAGCTTTAGACTCAACCTAAACTAATTATTAGTCTAAGTCTAATACCGATCTAGAGACTTAAGCAAGTTGATTTGTTGATGATCTTCAAGCTCTCATAATCACAAGTTGTCCTCATCAAAACTAAACACATAGTGAGAAAGCTTTCCAAAGTGCTATCTTGACATGCGCACTTTCACATATATCATTGAAATATCTTTTTGGAAAACCATTAATCGATTAAGAGATATTTTAATCGATTAAGTACTGAATTCTTGGGAACCCATTAATCGATTAAGTATGGGTTTAATAGATTAAGTTTGTTATTGTTTCTGTTTTCTGGTATTTTCAAGAACCGATAATCAATTATGTTTAAGGGATAATTGATTAACTACAACTGAAAAAGGAATAGTATATTAACCCAAGTTTTTCATATTGCTTAATAATATACATGAACATTGATTCATAGAGTTAGAACACATATACGAAAAACATATTATACATTGTTTTGGAAATTTTAAGCTTTTTCACTTTCATATCTTTTGAGAGATTTTCAAAGTGTTCTTTTGAAAAAGAGAAAATGGTGAATCTTTAGTAAGATACCCATTGAGCTTAATTGTTAAATCTTTTGTAAAAAGAAATCTTGCAACTGACGTTCTCTATATTGTAATTGTGAGACTTGCAGAGGGGTTTGTTGATTCTAGAAGAGTAATAAATCTTCACATTTAGGTGTGCATATAACTTGAAAGATTTATAGACAAGGCAATAACACATTCTCTTAGTGTGATTGGTATCATAATTGATAAAGAATAGGTTTGAGAAAAATCCTAGCTGTTGTTGGGTAAGTGTCTTCACGAGAAGGAAAAGGTCTTGGTTTTGAGCGATACTTAGGTTGGGGCCTCATCCCGAAAATATGGGAGATCTTTATAGGCGAGATAGAGAGGTCAAACCAAGGTTGTCAAGTTCAAGATTCCAAGAATGTAGTGTCTCGTGTCTTGAATTGGAAGCATTTTGGTAAGAATACATAACGATTCTATTGTGAAGAAAAATCTCCCAAGATCAGAAGGGGAGACATGGATGTAGTTTGCAGTTGACCGCTAACGAACCAAGATAAAAAGTTGTGTCTCATTCTTCTTATCCCTTATTGTTTTACATGTTCGTATTACCTTATTTACTTAACTTGACATGCATATCATTCTGTGTTAATTGCATATTCTGTATTGTACATTTACTGTTCTTAATCATTTAAAAGAAGTGCGTATATGTTTAGTTGAATCTTGGTATTTTTGGAGATTGAAGAATTTTGTTTTCATAGAACAAGAACTAAATTATCGATTAAGGTGTTTAGTTAATTGATTATCTGCAGAACGAATTAATCGATTATAGCTGTGTTTAATCGATTAAACATTGTATAAATTTGTGAAATCTATTTGTTTATCGAGCAACGGTAATTGTATACAATATCACCTATTCACCCTCCTCTAGGTGAGTTATAGAGCCCCGTGGGACCCAACAGATGGGTAGGCTTAACAACAACTCTTAGAATTTTCGGTCTGAGAATTGAGTTCCATTATCTGTGACGATCGCGGCCGGTATCCCGAATCATGTGGTAATGTTTCTCGAAGTGAACCTCCAGATATTGAAGTGATAGTGGATAAATCTTCAGCTTCAATCCATTTAGTGAAATAGTCCACCGACACTATTAGGAACTTGAGTTGTTCGGCTGCCATTGGGAATGGCCCTAGGATATCCTTCCCCAATCTGTAGAACGATCATGGAGTCATAGTCGTTGTCAACTCTTCAGGCGGGGCTTTGTGGAGGTCATTAAACAACTTGTAGGGTATACACTTCTTGGTCAGCTCATTGGCTAGAGATGATGCCCCGAGATGGTTGCCATCGCTACCTTCATGGATCTCTTGGAGGACGTACCATGCCGTATCGAGGCCGAGGCATTTAAGAAAGAGAGTAGAAAAGCCCCATCGATACAAACAGTCTTGCACTATTGTGAACCATGAACTGTGCCTCATGAATCTCTACATTTCTTTATGGTCAATGGGAAGGTAGCCATTTAGTAAGTATTTGATGATGGGGTTAGACCAATTGTCTAGGAGGTTCACTTCAACTACATATGGCAATGACACTGGGTCGCAGAACTGTCCCTTGAACCACCGACTTGTTCTTGCTCGGGCTCTTAGTCATCAGCTCTTTAACCTTTGCCAAGTACTTCCCTAGCATTATATCTTTTGTCTGGTAGGCGCCTGTTATCTCTGAGACGGTGAGCTTAGAATCACTGTATATGGCTACCTTTTCTACACCGACCTCTCTAGCTCAAAGAATGTTCAATGGTGACACCCTGGCCATTATCCAATAAGATCCAAACTCCACTGCCCCGAGGATTGGACGACCTGTCCATATAAATTGTCCATATTTGCCCAGGATTATTCGGTTGCACGATCAGCTTGGCAACAAAATCTAATAAGACTAGACTATTGACAGTTGCTCTGGATTCGTAATGTATATCAAATTGTGAGAGTTCAATAGACCAAGAGATCATTCGCCCAGCTAGCTCAGGTTTCTGCAAGATTTGCATAATTGGTTGATTATTTTAACCACCATAGGATGGGACTAAAAATATTGTTGAAGCCGTCTTGTTGCCACGAAGAGGGCATAAGCAATTTTTCCAATTTCTAGTACCTGAGCTCAGGACCATGCAAAGCTTTGCTTGTGAAGTAAATCAGATGTTGACCTTCTTCATTTTCTCAAATTAGGGTGGTTGCAACAGCATCATCAGTTACTACCAAGTAAACATAAAGTGTTTTGGCAGGTTCAGGCTTGGAGAGTATTAGGGGAATAGCCTAGTCAAAAGTTTTGCTCTTCTTGAGGAGTTGAAAGAGTGGGATGAAATGCTTTGCAGATGCAAGCATGAATCTAGATAACGTTGCCAATCGCCTATTTAACTTGTGAACTTCTTTGACCGAGCGGGGGCTTCACATATCTATAACCGCTTGACATTTCTCCAGATTTGCCTCCATACCCCATCCTGTTAGCAAGAAACCCAAGAACTTTCCGGATTCAACCCCAAAAGTACATTTCTCCGGGTTGAGGCGCATATTAAATTTACACAATCGTTTGAAAATGGCGTCCAGGATAGAGACACGGTCTTCTGTAGGAAGACTCTTGGTAAACATATTGTCCATGTAGACCTCCATATGCATACCAATCTGATCCCCAAACACCTTATTCACCATTCTCTGATATGTGGCCCCTACTTTTTTTAACCCATAAAGTATGATCGTGTAGCAATATGCAGCCTTGGGTGTAATGAAAGCAGTCTTGTCTTGACCTAGGGGATAAATGGGTATTTGATTGTACTCGGAATAAGCATCCATGAATGACAAATATTGATACCCGGAGGAGTTGTCCATTGTTTGATCAATGTTTAGGAGGGGTATAGGATTTTGGGGCATAATTTGTTTAAATCTGTGCAGTCTACACACATGCGCCATTTCCCTGATGGTTTCTTCACTAATACCATGTTGGATAGCCATGTGATGTAAGTAATTTCCTGGATGAAATCGGCTTCCAAGATCTCAGAAATTTTCCGAGTAACCTCAGATGTTCTTTTGGTGCCACCCTACTTTTCTGAAAAGGTTCTCCAACGATCAAGTCAATATGTGGTTTTTAGAGAGAGAGAATGAGAGTAAATAAGACATAAGTTAGAACAAGATTAACGAATGCAAGTAATAAATGAGGGAATGAGAATTAATTTATCCTTCCTTTGTGGGGGTCTCATTTATAGTAGTTTGAAGGGGTCGGTGTGACATCCTATTATTGGCCAATGTCGAGTTGTCCTAATTCACCCTGCAACCTGCTACTATCGGTCTGTCAGGGGCGGGTGGGATTTCACATGCGGCGCAACATGTGGAAAGTCAGAGGCACATTAATGGCATGTCAGTGGTGTATTAATGATGAGTCGGAGGTGCATTAATGACAAGTCAAAGACACATTAATGATGAGTCAGATGTGCATTAATGATGTCTTTAGTGAGCTCAATCCACCCTCGGTGGGTGGATGGGAATGTTCGGCCTATTGTTAGCCCAAGAATAGTCCAGGATGACCCGGATTTATCCATGGAGGAACACTAAGGATTATGATATAAAATTAATAAATTTAAGTAAGACAAACATTTTATTACAAACCATGGTGAATCTCAGGATGGTGGATACCCTAAGAGCTTCTCCATTCTTCTACTAGAGTTTTCAAAATGGGCTAGCTTGACTTGGCCGAGTCAAGTTTGCTCAATAAATGAGCAAATTTAAGTTCTTGAAAGCTCCCCTGATAGACTGTAAAGAAAATCTTGCTCCTCACCTTGACACAGTTTTGATGAAGACACCAACATTACATAAATAAGAAAAGGAAGAATACTTATGGAGACAATGAAGATAAAGCTTTAAGGATTTAGAATCTAAGTTTTTAGGTACTTCTATCCTTATACTCTATTATATACAAATAGTAGTAATGCTCCAAAGTATTTTAAATTAAAATTGAAAACTACCAGTATAAATGAAAACATTTTTAAAAATAGTGTGTAACATGTTACTAAATCTAAGTAACAGGTTACTCTGACTAACTAACAGGTTACCAGAACTGAGTAATGACTTACATGAGTGAGAAATGAGTTATCCAACAAAAACTGATCAGGGTAATCGATTACACTCTTTTGAATAACCGATTACAAAATACGTTAAACAATTATTCTGTTGGACATAACATTTGGGTAATCGATTACCACTTGTGAGTAATCGATTATAGACTATGAAAATCTATTACTCAGTTGGATAGACTGTTTGGGTAATCAATTACGCCTATAGGTAATCTATTACTGACAGTTGTTGCACTAGTTTTCAGATTCAAACTACATAGCTTTCACCCCAAGTGAAATGGTTTCATTCCAATCGAATCCTACCTTTTCATTGAGGTATTATATTTGATTGGAAAGCCTATTTAAAGGCATTGAAAATCATTCAAAAACATAACTCATACACAATCTAAACTTTTCTGAAATATTTGTTCTGCATTTTTTGCAACTTGTTCTTAACTTTCATATTATATTTTCAGAAGTTGCTTCAAGTGTGGGTTTTCAAAGATATTCAAACCTTCTGGGCATTATTAATAAGTGTATAAAGGGTTATTGGATTGCAAGAGTTCATAGTTTCAAATGTTGTAAAGGCAATCCTTGCCATAGTTATAGTTTTCTTCATTCAATTTGTTGAATTACTTTCTTTCACAAGGGTTTGATAAGAAAGAGGGTAGATTCATTTGGAAAGGTTGTTTTCCAAAAGTGATATAGGCATTAGACAGTAAGTAAGGTACATGGAAATCTCGGGGTGAGAATTTGTAATTGCTACTCTTAATATCTAGTGAAGAAATCTCTTGTGCTGCAAAAGTACTGGACGTAGCCTTCGGTGGACAAGAAGGTGAAGCAGTATAAAAATCTCTGAGTACTCTCTTCTCCCTTAACTCCTTAAATTTTACTTGATATTATCTACATGACTTTTCCGTTGCTATTACTCTTGAATTTTGCAGAAAAATATGTCATATTTTTTAAACAACTAATTCACCCCCCTCTTAGTTGCCATCTCAGTCTTAAATCTTGAAGAACAATATCTCAACTAGTTTAGATATTGGGAGTTATGACTTCCGGAACATCAATCGCCCTCTAAACTTTGTTGGGAGAAGGTTCTAACATCAATCGCCCTCTAAACTTTGTTGGAGAATGTTATGACTTCCGGAAAATCAGAATGAGAATCTTTATAGAATCTCAAGATCTGGACATTTTGAAACGCAATTGAGGAAGGACCCTATGAAACATTCACATTTGTCAATATTATAAGGTAAGTAAAGCCAAAATCTTCATGGAATGATGAAGACAAAAAGAAAGTGCAATACGACCTTAAAGCCTAAAATATTCTTGTGTCGGCTCTAGAAGAAGAGGAATTCCTTAGAGTGTCAAGTTGTAAAACGTCGAAAGAAATTTGGGACACTCTAGAAATGATACAAGGAGCCAATGAAGTACAAAGGTCTACAACAAATAGTGAAGCATCAACATCAAAGCAAAAATCTACATGCTCTACATGTAGAAAACCATATCATCTTAAATATGTTTGTCCAGCCCTATAGAAGCATTATACTTTCAATAGAAAAAGACAAGATTCATAGAAGAAAAAATGTCATATTAGAAGATAAAGATGATGGTTCAAATGCAGGACTCGAAATTAAGCAGCAAGCACATATTTTC
The DNA here is from genome assembly GCF_001865875.1 of Lupinus angustifolius. Taxonomy (NCBI): domain Eukaryota; kingdom Viridiplantae; phylum Streptophyta; class Magnoliopsida; order Fabales; family Fabaceae; genus Lupinus; species Lupinus angustifolius. The sequence goes on from NW_017726049.1 coordinate 12,599, forward strand.
TAGATGGCTTCACACAATTCAAATGATGATTATGAGGTTAATAACTCAGAATCAAATGATACATTTTCATCTAATGAGTTACATAACACTTTTTATGAATTACATGAAGAATTTATTAGACTCTCTAAAGTATGAATTAATCAGAAAAACGCTATAGAACTTCTGGAGTGTCAAAATCAAAATCTAAAAAAAGATTTGGATGCCTTAAAAATCCAAATCAAATGACATGTACATTGAATGTCCAAAATGTGATACTCTTGAAACTAAAATTGGTTCATTAAATCAAGAAATGAATATGTTCAAGAAGAGAACTCATAAGTTGGACAATATTTTAATTACTCAAAAACATACCAATGACCGAAGAGGTCTATGCTACACAAATAGCCGAAAAACTAGTGGTGTGATAAAGAGTACTTGTGTGAAAACTAAGAATGATTGCATGCATAATATTTCTAAAGAAAATATTGATCAAAATTCTTTCTACAATTCTAAACACAAGATACATAAGCATCAACCCACATGCTTTTATTGTAAAAATGTTGGTCATACTCCAAATTCATGTCATATTAGAAAATTTTGTATTCCAACTGGCTAATATGTTTGGGTTGAGAAAGGTGATAACCCTGTAAGATCCAAATCACATTGGGTACCTATAAAATCCTTTTAATTTTATTTACAGGATTGCTTAAAAGTGATAAGCATAAATGTATTATCATGCAACAGTTGTTCAAAGCACATAGCACGTGGAGATTCAAAATTATCATTTATTCAAGTAATAAATGCCTAGTTACCTATACAGAGAACTTCAAAAGAAAAAAAAATATATTGGTATAAGTAACGTTGTTGTTATATTTATTTTATCTAAGTGCTTGGTATGATCGTCTAACAAACTTTCTACTTGAAAAAGGTTTTACAAGGTCGACACTACACTTTTTATTAAGAAAATAAATCATCATACTCTTCTTGTTCAAATAGATGTAGATGATATTATTTTTGTTCTACTAATGAGATTTTGTGTAGTGATTTTGGCAAAATGATGCAAGGGGAATTTGAAATGTCTATGATGGGGAAATTAAATTACTTTCTTTGATTACAAATCAAACAACTCTAGGATTGTATTTTTGTAAGTCAATCCAAATACTACGGAGACTTGCTGAAAATACTTGAAATTGATGATTGCAAGCCAATTGCCACTCCTATGGGTTCTGGTCATACCTCGATACAGATGAAGCTGAAAAATGCATTGACATATCAAAGTATCAAAGTATGATTGGTTCCCTACTTTATTTAACTGCTAGTAGACCTGATATAATGTTTGGTGTCTTTTTGTGTGCATGGTGTCAATCAAAACCAAAATAATCACATTTAGTTGTTGTCAAAACAATCATTAAATATCTAAAAGGCATAACTGAAGTTGGATTATGGTATCCAAAAGGAAGTATATGTGATTTGGTAGGATATTAAGATTTAGATATTGCTAGATGCAAATCTGAGAGAAAAAGTACAAGTAGTGCTTGTCATATATTAGGACATGCACTAGTCTCACGGTCATGCAAGAAACAAGATGGTGTTGTCCTAAGTACTGCTGAGGGAGAATACATAGCGGCATGTAGTTGTTGTGCCCAAGTATTGTGGCTTAAACAACAATTACGAGATTATGGCTTTGACTTAGGTTGCATTCCCCTAAAATATGACAATTCTAGTGCTATAAATCTCACAAAGAATCCAGTAAGGCATTCTAGAACCAAACACTTAGATATAAGACATCACTTCCTTAGGGACCATGCCCAAAAGAAAGATGTGTATGTAGAATTTGTTGATACTCATGACCAATTTACTAAACCTTTGGCCAAAGAACTTTTCTATAAAATTACACGAGAATTAGACATATTTGATGAAGCTTACATGTCTTAAATGCTTATTCATGATTATATGTTTGCTTCATTATGCTTATATTTATGTCTACTTGTACTTAAAATTGCTTAATTCTTTTCAAAATTTTCAAAATCTTGGGTGTGTAATCAATTACATATTTTCAGTAACCGATTACAAGACATCAGTAGGCCTAAAAATTTAAAATTTTGGATTAAGTAACCGATTACTGCTTTTTATAGGAACCTTTAGTAATCGATTACCCTCCTGTGTAATCGATTACCTAAGATGTCTGTTTAAAATCTAGGAATTTTTTATATTGAGTAACTGATTACTCACTTTGAGTAATTGATTACTCTAATCAGTATTTAAGTTTTCCTCCTCATTTTTCAAACATTTCTTCTTCCTCCTCAAAATCCTTTCTTTGTATTCACCCTAGCTTTCTTCTAGAATCTTTGTTTTTGATCTGATTTGCATTATTTTTGAGTCGTTTCATATTACATTTTCATTTCTAAACACCTTAATTCCATAGATTTCGTGTTTAGTGGCCTGAATAAAAAAATCCGCAAATCTCTCAAACCTCAAAACCTAACTTTTTGAAAACTTCAATCAAGGACTAAGAAGCAACGTAACAATGTGCTCAAAATAAGCAAGTTACTTCATATTTTCAAGCTAATCCTTTGGATTTGACATGTCTTCTTGTCAATGTTGAACAACACAAAGTTTTATCGGAGCATTTTCTTGGATGATCCCTCTTTGCTCCTAAGTATGGTAATATCAGTAACTTTGAGTTTGAAGATTTCCATTTCCCTATTCTACTTAGGCAACAAGATCTTTTTTATTTCTGTTAGGAATCAAAAGCTTACTATCCAGAACTTGTTAAAGTATTTTACAACAATTTGAACTTTAGGAAAAATCGTCTAACATCCTATGTGAAAGGAAAAGAAATTGTTTTAGATGTGAAGACCTTCAGTTCAATATGTTGTAATATACCTTCTCAAGGTAGCATAAAAGATTTTGGTTGCATGTGAATGGGATAATTATGATAGAAAACAGTTCTACTATTCTATGTGTAGATTCTCTAAAAGGGAAATCGAAATGTGTAAGCAACTGGCTTTAGGTGAAAATCGTAAAGAGTAAAGATATCCTTATTGTAGGAAATCTCAATCTCGAAGATCGTTTGCTTCATTATTTTCTTAGCTATGTCATTCTTCCAAAATATTCAAATTATTCTCAAATTAATGACATGGAATTATAATTGATGTATGCTCTTAAGCATAACCTTCAAATAATTTTGGCTTTGACAGCACTGAGACATATGTGGTCTGTTCGAGATACTCACATCCCTTTGCCTTATGTAATCTTCATAACCAACATACTTGAGCATTTTGGTGTATCCACTGCTGGTGAATCCAAAGTCACACTTGATGCACGCACTTGTAAGATTGATGTGGATGTGATCCACAAAATGGGTTTCTTTCGAGATCGCACTGATATACTCTATAAGCATCAAAGTGATAGATAGACTACACCTGCTGATCCAACTGCAAATGTCTCTGCTAACCCTCTTGAACATCAACATTCTGAGTTTCATGCTAAGTCTTCTTCATCTGCTACCATGCCTACAAATCATATGATTATGGGCGAGTTATTCTCTCTTCGATGCTACATCTCTAATCAGGTGGATGCTCTTGATGCTCAGAATCAACAAGTCCAATTTGAGCTTCAATATCTTTCTCATAAGATTAATAGCATGGATCTTGATGACAATAGCATTGAGCCTGAGTCTTAGAATATTTGTTGCCTAGGATTTCTCGATGTAATGTTGCATGATTGTTAACATTTGTTGTTTTGTTGTTTTTCTGGTTATGTTTTGAACAATGTCTGAACATCTTTTATTTTCTGTTATGCTATGTTACCTTTATGTTTTCCATATACATATTGTATGATATATATATATATATATATATATATATATCTATATTGTGCTGGACTATTGGCTTTTCTTCGTTTTGATGAAGTCAAAAGGGGGAGAAAAGTTGGGTTAACATTCTTTCATGCACATAACTCCAAATCAAAGGGGGAGCATACAAAATAGAGGGAGCATACTCAAGACAGATCATAATATCACAAAGTATGCTACTCTTAGAAAACTACATTGTCAAGAAGATATTGGTTTGTCATCATCAAAAAGGGGGAGATTGTGAAGAAGATCTTGCTCCTGACCTTGACACGGTTTTGATGAACACACCAACATCACATAAAGTAGAAAAGGAAGAATACTTATGAAGACAATGAAGATAAAGCTTCAAGGATTTAGAATCTAAGTCTTTAGGTACTTATATCGTTATACTTTAATATATACAAATAGCGGTAATGCTCAAAATTATTTTAAAAGAAAATCGAAAACTACAAGTATAAATGAAAACAATTTTCAAAATAGTGTGTAATATGGTATTGGATCTAAGTAACAGGTTAATGTGACTAAGTAACATGTTACTAGAACTAAGTAAGAGGTTACATGAGTGAGAAATGAGTTATCCAACAAAAATAGTGTGTAATATTTTGTTTGACAGAATATTTGGGTAATCGACTACAACCTATGAGTAATCGATTACAGCTTGAGATAATCAATTATTTAGTTGGACATACTATTTGTGTAGTTGACTACATAGATAATCGATTACTGAGAGTTGTTGCACCATTTTTCAGATTCAAACTACACAGCTTTCACCCCAAATGAAATGGTTTCATTCCAATCGAATGCTACCTTTTCATAGAGGTGTTATGGATGATTGTAAATCCTATTTAAAGGCATTGAAACTCATAATTCAAAAACATAACTCATATACAAAGTCTCAACTTTTCTGAAATACTTGTTCTACATTTTTTGCAACTTGTTCTTAACTTTCAGATTATATTTTCTAAAGTTACTTCAGGTGTGGTTTTTCAAAGATATCCAAACCTTTTGAGCCTTATTTTTAAGTTTGTATAAAGGGTTATTGGATTGTAAGAGTTCATAGTTTTAAATCTTGTAAAGGCAATCCTTGCCTTAGTTAAATTTTTCTTCATTCAATTTGTTGAATTACTTACTTTCACAAGGGTGTGATAAGAAAGAGGATAAAGTCACTTGGAAATGTTGTTTTCCAAAGAGTGATATAGATATTAGAGAGTAAGTAAGATACAAGGAAATCTTGGGGTGAGAATTTGTAATTGTTACTCTTAATATCTAGTAAAGAAGTTTCTCTAGCGCTGTAAGAGTACTGGATGTAGCCTTCGGTGGACAAGAAGGTGAACCAGTATAAAATCTTTGAGTACTTTATTCTCCCTTAACTCCTTAAATTTACTTTATATTTTATGCATAACTTTTCTACTGCTATTAACTCTTGAATTTTGCAGCAAAATATGTCATAAATTTTTTAAACAACTAATTCACCATCCCCCTCTTAGTTCTCATCTCAATCTTACATAGACTTGACCCATTTTCACATGCTCATATAGGCTCGAATCCACCGAGTTCCATGCTAGCCTAATCATATTACATAAAAGTTTGTCTGATCTAGTTAAGAATTTGATCTCTTACCGTATGTAGATAGATGGGTTATGGCCTAAATAAAATGTGGGTTATTTTGACCAAGGCACAAGTCTAAAGTTTACTTATCCAAACCTGACCAGAAAGTCGTAATTGCCACCTATACTTTCTATATATGATCATAGTTAAAATGAACATTTTTTCCACACCTCATAATATCATATTCTTTAAACAACTCAATTAACATCTTATTTGAACATTATCATTTCCATTGAAAAGTTTCTTAAATTAACTTCATAATCTACCTTGTTTTTTATTATAAATATTTGAATAATGAACACATGTCCCAAAAAATTATTGTTTGCATATGCAAAGTCAATCAAATACCACCAAGTAATATAAAAATATTATTTGTTTTCATAATTTTTCTTTTTAATTAGGTGCATAACACATGTTAATTGAATTAAGACACAAATGAGGCATAAAAAATGGAAAGTTGAACTTAATTCTACACATTTTTACTCTCTCCTAGAACAACTAACAAACATTAACCTTTTTGAATTGGCTTAAATAAGCAACTCGAAAAGTTTCCTCATTAATAATAATAGGGAAAGTGCATGAAACCTCCATAATTTTTATGTCTTTTGTGAGTAGACATTATAATTTATATTTTATTCCTAATTACTTCATAAACTCTACTTATTTGTGAATTTAGTCATTGCATAAAGATAATGTTGAGTTACTAATAGGCCATCAAGTAAATCAGTATCATCAGACATACAATAGTAGCAATAAATCTACCATTATAACAGTGAATGTTATTCAGTCAACGGCCGGAAAAATCATCGTAAAAATAAAAAAAATGATGAAGAAAATAAGTAATTTTTAGAATTAAATGCGATAATAGAATAATATTAATATTTAAAAATTAAAATTAAATAATAATGATATGACCGTCAAAATAAAAAAAAAACATAAGTGATAATTTTCAATTATCTATTACCTATATAACAAAAAAAACTCCCTCACATACATGTGTCATCACCTCCTTGTATTGTCACATGTCACACTCACAACCAAAGTTTTCTCACTCAAAGAATTTTACCCCCTCCAATACACCCCACTACACCATAACATTTGTTATTATCTCTTTATACATCTCTTTATCATTTATTCTTTTTATTTCTTCCATATTTTTTCTCTCTCATTTTATTACTAATTAGAGAAACTCATCTCTCTTTTACTCCTTCATTTAATTTACCTATATAACAAAAAAAGCTCTCATGTGTCATCACCTCCTTGAATTGTCACATGTCACACTCACAACAAAAGTTTCCTCACTCAAAGAATTCTACCACCTCCAATACACCCCACCCCACCACACCATAACATTTGTTATTATCTCTTGATACATCTCTTTATCCTTTATTCTTCTTCTTTCTTCCATATTTTTTTTCTCTCATTTTATTAGTAATTAGAGAACATCATCTCTCTTTCACTCCTTCATTTCATTACTCTACTTTTCTTCAACCATTTTTCTCTCTTCTTTGTTTATATCATTCTTCCATTTCAAAATTTCTTATTTTAAAATGATTTTATGCATGTAGATCTATTCATTGATTTTTTTTCTTTGAAGATGTTGCATTAAAATATTTTTTGTTTATTTTGTAGATATGTTATTATTGTTGGATAACTAGAGGAGTGAGATGTCTCTAATGACAAGTGCATCGATGATAGTTCTATTTGATATGGTGTCTTTTATTGTTTGTTCACCCTTGAAGCATCATTGCAGGTTAGTTTTTCTATAACTCTTTGTTGTTTCTTTATTTGTTTATAGAATTTTCTATTCAAAATAATCATTATTGTAATGTTGAAAATGACATGAACAGTGACGAGATCGTAAAGAGGAAGAAAAAAGTAAATAATCTCTGACACTTTGGTATTTTCATCATTTCTCCTTAATTTTCTAAAACAATTGTTAAAATGTCATTTTGCTACCTAATCTTGAGCAAAAGTAGCATAATATTGATTTTATGTTTTTTTAATTTTTGTTTTACATTGTGGTTCATCTGTTTTGTTGTACAATATGAACTATGTTACTTATGTTATGATTCAACCTTTCATTCTTCATCACACAATCTTTCATTCTTCATTACACAAATAGATAAATATAATGAAAACTCAGGTTATGATTCATCAAATTTCACTCTCATTCACCAATAGGAATGTGGCTTCCTATTTGTTCTCTCACTTTCTTATTCATTTATTCTATTTCATTCCATAATTTAATCTTATGTAATGCCCCAAAAAATACTTCTCAAAAACATTGCGGAAAAATGGGTAAATTTGTTTTTTTTTTGAATAAAGAGATTGTATAAAATTGTTTCTTTTTTTAAAACCTTCCTTTTCCGGGACATCACTTTAAGTAACTCAAATGCGGAAAATCAACTTATCGTTATCGAATGATAACTTAACCTGATTCACAATTTCCTGAATAATACAATGCATATAAACGGTTAAGTCATCTTTAATTCATACAAACTAAGTCAACAAAGGCGAAAACGACATCGCCACTAACATATACAAAATCCAAAAAGAAAGGGCGAAAATATTAA
>NW_017726050.1:0-559 GCF_001865875.1 Lupinus angustifolius
TTCATACCTTTGTGGAGTCATGCTTCACATCTAAGACATGATCTCATTCCACAACCTTTATATCACAACACACCCTACCCGGGTTCATCACATTATTCTCAATATCATTTTATTCCAATCTTCCCACACCGTCCCTCGCCCAAGCGGGGACCAGTCGCTCAAGAGACAATTTCTCTTTAAATCCTAAATCAACTGGAGCTTTCCTCGCCTAGGCGAAGGTATTATCGCCCAAGCGAGAGAGTTCTAGAAACTCCTTAAGTTATGGAATTTTTTTTTTCTTTTTTTTTTGCCCAATCGAGTTTTTGCTCGCCCCGGCGACGCCTTGTTCGCCCAGGCGAAAATCCTGGAAATTTTTTTTTTCGTCCAATCAGGTTTTTGCTCGCCCCGGCGACGCCTCGTTCGCCCAAGCGAAAATCCTGGAAATTTTTTTTTTTTTTGCCCAATCGGGTTTATGCTCGCTCGGGCGGACTTTTGGTCGCCCCGGCGACGCATGGTTTGCCCAGACTATTGGGATTTGGACAGAATGCTAATTTTTGCCATTTTCGACAATCAAGACACA
>NW_017726051.1:0-364 GCF_001865875.1 Lupinus angustifolius
AGAAAATTTCAACGGTTGAATATGTTCTTGACATACTCATGAACAACATATTTAAATCTCATCAACATCCATTGGTTGAAGGTTGAGAGATCAAGGATTGAAGATGGAAGAAGACATGAGAAAAATGAGAGAAAAATGGAGAGAGGATTTTTACCTTCTCTTGAAATTTTGCAAATGAGAGAGTGTGAGAGTGAAGTGTGAAGTGTGAGGCTTTAAGAAAAGAGGGAAATTAGATTTTCCCAATGCAATAATGACAAATCTCATAGGGTGGCTAATGATGAGCTCATGAGATATTGTGAAAGTGATGGGAGATTTGCTTTATGGAAGTCAAATCTCTCATCCCAATGCGAAATGATCACCTTGC
>NW_017726052.1:0-814 GCF_001865875.1 Lupinus angustifolius
ATTCTTCATTACACAAATAGATAAATATAATGAAAACTCAGGTTATTATTCATCAAATTTCACCCCCATTCACCAATAGGAATGTGGCTTCCTATTTGTTCTCTCACTTTCTTATTCATTCATTCTATTTCATTCCTTAATTTTATCTTACATTTGCCATTTGTCGTCTTGTAGTAATATTGATAATAATTTGTTTGATTATGAACTTAAATGCTATGATTATATTTAACTTAATATTTGAAATAATTTTGATAATAATTGTGTAATAATATATTGATATTAATGTAATATTTATGAGCGAAATTTTATTTCATTTATTGCAATTTAAATACGAATAAATGGACAATAAATTAATTTGATTATAAGAAATTTGTAAGTGAGAATTAATGCATCATTGAAGATTTGGAACAAATAAAAAAATAATTAGGATCATTTTGTGTTGAACAATAGGAATGTGGTTTTACATTCGTTCATTCATTTTCTTATTCATTCATTGTGTTTCATTACATAATTTAATGATAATAATTCAATTGATTATGGACTTGAATGATATTGTTATTTTTTAGTTAAAATGATTATATTTCAGTTAATATTTGAAATAATTTTGTAAATAATTGTGTAACAATATTGAGCATTAATGTAATATTCATGAGAAAAATTTGATTTCATTTATTACAATTTAAATGTGAATAAATGGATAATAACTCAATTTGATTCTAAAAAATTTATTAGTGAGGATTAATGCATCATTTAAAATTTGTAACAAAAAAATAATAATTAGGATCATTATGTATTGAACAATAGGAATGTGACT
>NW_017726053.1:0-811 GCF_001865875.1 Lupinus angustifolius
TCTTATGTTTTCCATTTGTCTTCTTATTGTAATAATAATAATAATTCGATATGATTATCTTTCAGTTAAAATTTGAAATAATTTTGTTAATAATTGTGTAATAATACATCATTATTAAGGTAATATTTATTAGCAAAATTCGATTTCATTCATTGCAATTTAAATGTTAATAAATGCACAATAACTCAATTTGATTCTAAGAAAGTTGCAAGTTATGATTAATATATGAGTTAAGATTTGGAACAAAGAACAAATAATTGAGATCGTTTTGTTTATTTTTCTAACTTAACTCTATAAATATGTTCACCTACATTTTTAACTATGCAAATGCACCGGTAACATGTGCACTCTTTTGTTCTATAATTTAATCTTATGTTTGTCATTTGTTGTCTTATAATTGATAATAATTTTAATTGATTAAAGACTTAAATGCTATGATTATATTTCAGTTAAAACTTAAAATAATTTTGATAATAATTGTGTAATGATAGGTAAACATTAATGTCATATTTATGAGCATAATCTGGTTTCATTGATTCTTCTTAACTCCTCTGTCCTCGTTTTTATCAGTTGCATCTCAAATTGCCGAAAGTCTCTCATCTCAATCATTCTTCTTAAACATAAGGCAAAATTGGATTTCATTCATTGCAATTTAAATGTGAATAAATGGATAATAACTCAATTTGATTCTAAAAAAATTATAAGTGAGGATTAATGCATCATTTCAAATTTGTAACAAAAAATAATACTTAGGATCATTTTATATTGAACAATAAGAATGTGACTTTACATTTGTTCATTCCCTTCCTTA
>NW_017726054.1:0-1045 GCF_001865875.1 Lupinus angustifolius
AATGCACAATAACTCAATTTGATTATACGAAAGTTGCAAGTGATGATTAATATATGAGTTAAGATTTGGAACAAAGAAAAATTAATTGAGGTCGTTTTGTATATTTTTCTCACTTAACTATGTAAATATGTTCACCTACATTTTTAACTATGCAAATGCATCGGTAACATGTGCACTCTTTTATTGTATAATTTAATTTTATGTTTGTCATTGGTTGTCTTATAATTGATAATAATTTTAATTGATTAAAGAATTAAATACTATGATTATATTTCAGTTAAAACTTAAAATAATTTTGATAATAATTGTGTAATGATAGGGCAACATTAATGTCATATTTATGAGCATAATCTGATTTCATTGATTCTTCTAAACTCCTCTGTTGCATATCAAATTAGTGAAAGTCTCTCATCTCATTCATTCTCCTTAAACATAAGATTTAATATATATATATATACATATATATATATATGGAGCTACGAACCATACATGATTGGTTATAAGGCCAGATTTACTATTCTCACAATTTTAATATGAGAATTGTTCTCATTAAATAGCTTCCTATATAAATAAAATCTTAATTATAGGAGTTATATTTTTAAGAAACAAATATATTAAATAAAATATAAATATATTACAATTGTTTTATAACTTACAATTGATTGAGAGGGGAAATATATTTTCATAACTTATAATTGGGTGAGAGAGAAAATATATTTTCAAATAAACGAATCAATATAAAATTAAATGACAAACAAAAATATTCTTTAAAGTGCATTTTTTATTGACGTGTGTTTATTTTGTAGAGTTATTCTTATTTTATAGATCAGTTCTCATTTTCATTAATTTTTTGTTTATTTTTCATGGATTTATTTATTTTTTTGTTATACAAAAAGAAATAACAAACTAATTTATAGCAAACCCTCTTTGGGAATCCAAAACACATGAAATATTTAAATATAGACAATTGAATACACTTGATTTATTTTATTTTGTTTCTTACCTTTGTTATTAAAATTGCAGATATAACAATATTAGTTTATAT
>NW_017726055.1:0-4002 GCF_001865875.1 Lupinus angustifolius
ACATGTATGTTCTTAATCACACGAATGCAAGAGTAACATGTGTGCTCTTAACCATATGAATGCACAAGTAACATAATTTTTTCTTAACCATATGAATGAATGCACGAATAACATGTGTGTACTTAACTATTAGAATGCACGGGTAACATGTGTGTTATTAACCATTAGAATGCCCGTGTAATATGTGTTATTAACCAAACGAATACACGAATAACATATGTGTTATTAAGCATACGAATACATGGATAACATGTTTGTTCTTAACCATGTGCCAAAAAATATTGCCCCGTGCAAATGCACGGGTAACTTACTAGTTAGTAATTGAAAAATATATGTTTGTAGGACCAACTTCAATAATAATTAAAGTTTAAAAATTAATTAAGAAGAAAAAATAGTTCATGTTATCTTTTTTTTTTTTTTTTTGCACAACAAAACCAAACCATATATTAAGACAACACATGGGGTACTAACTCAATACAACAAATCGAACAGTTAAGAAGATTGAACTATACAAAGCCAAGAGTTGACACACCAATTAGCAAAAAACACAATTTGTTTTCCTAACTGTCGAACTAAACCAGAACCAAGATCTCACTTGACTAAGATTCATTATAATCGTATAGATGCACTCCTTCTCATTTAATACAACATCATTCTTCATCAGCAATAACGACCAAATTGTAGCAAACCAAAGCATACACCAAAGATCTAACCTCTTTTTATTACTGCATTACTAGATATGCATCTTAATGAAATCACAACAATCTCTTGGTACATCAAATTGCATCCCAATCCAATTATAGAAGCTTTTCCAAACATTAGTTGCAAACTGACATAAAATGAAGAGATGATCAATTGTTTCAATCTTAATACTACACATCTTGCAAAGAACATTTGGATACACGACATGGAGGGGTCAAAAAGCTGCAACATTACTCTATATACTATCCACCACAACACCGACATTAGCAACCAAAGTAGAATTTGAACCGTGCAACATATTAACCACCTACAGCAAACCAACATGGACCAAGGAAGCAACAAAATGTCCAACTTGGACCAGCTCCTCATAGTAACCCAACTGAGTCGACAACAGCTCCTCTCTCTGCATCAATTTGTCCGACCCACTAACCTCAGCAAAACCAACCCTCAACCCCCCAATAGCCCACTCAACCCCCAACAACCCCCACAATAGACCTCCCAACACCATTAGAAACCCCAACCGCAATCCCCCAGACCTAAAGAATCCCCCAGCACAAGCCCCAACCCGAATCAAACCCCCAACGAATACAAACTCACTCCAACTCCAATTCCCATTCAAACAAATTCCTTCTCCAATTAAACTTCCACTTCTGAATCTCATCCCACTAGAAACCATAATCACACACTCAAGCCTCCTTATCCAAACCAATGAGAAAGAACCTAGGGAATAAATTAGAAAGGATACCGCTACCACACCAATTATCTAGCCAAAATTCAGTTGTAGTACCATCACCTAAAAGTTTCCATAAATTATCATTAAACCAACGCTACTCCAACCCCGTCTGGTTGTCCACCTGTGCAATATCTCTCCAACACTTCGAAACCCTACCTCACTTTAATCACCTGAACCCATAGAGAATCATCTTCAACTAGGAATCTACACTTCCACTACCCTAACAAAGCATCATTAAACGGTCGCAGATCCATAACCCCCAATGCTCCATCTCTTTTAGGAGTACTCACTTCTCTCCAAGACACCCAAGTTATCCCCTTCCCCCTTTAGAATTAACCCATAAGAATCTTCATTGAAGTTTCGCTATCATCAACAACACTTTCTTAGGAGCTTTAAAAGAGAAAGGAAATAAATGGGAATATTAGCTAAAACTGCATTCGGATGAAGAAGCCTACCACCGAAAGAAATAAACTTAGACTTCTACGACCCAACTCTCTTTGCCAAAGCATCAATAACCGGGATCCAAGGAGACGCTACTCTCGGATTTTTCCCAACGCGAATACCCACATAAGAGAACGGGATGGACCCAACATGGAAATTAAGAAATTCAAATGCAGAATCTATAAAATCTGCATCTACCTTAACAACAAACAACGAACTTTTCGGAGAGTTAACTTTAAGTCCTGAAGCAAGTTCAAAGTAGCGAAAAATACTTTTAAAACACCAAAGGTTATCAATAAGTGGTTTATAAACCACAATCGTATCATCCAAAAATGGAAAATAAGTCACGTCCACCTCTTGATTACCAAATTTAAACCTAGTAAAAGTACCAACGTCTCTAGCACTCTAAATCATCCCAGCAAAACCTGCTGCCACCAACAAGAAAAGGAAGGGCGCCAAATTATCACCTTAACGAATACCATTTGAGGCCGAAAATTTCCAAGATGGAGAACTATTAATAAGAACGAACATCATTGTAGATGAAAGACAAGAGGAAATCCACTTTCTCCATTCATAGAGAAAACAAAATCTCTCCATCATATACCCAAGAAAATCCCAGGTGACTAAATCATATGCCTTTTCAAAATCCACTTATATCAATAAATAGTCATCCATTGAATCCTTAGCTGAATGAAAAAATTCATTTACAACCACCGCAACATCAAGAATACTCCTCTTTTGAATAAAATTCGCTTAAGAAACTAAAACAATATCCCCCACCACCAATTTTAATCTAGCTATTAAAAACCTTGGACATAATCTTATAAAGAGACCCTACCAAAGAGATAGGTCTAAACTCCTGAATTTTAGCAGGATTTTGAACCCATCAGGACCAGGGCTCTTATCACTAGCACAATTCAACACCACTTTTTTCACCTCATCGTCATAAAAATGAAAAATAAGGTTCTCCTTTTGCACCTGATTTAGCACTTTAAAGCTCACCTCATCCAACCGAGGTCTATTAAAGGAAAATCATCAAACTGCTTCTCAAAATAAGAAAAAATACCCGTAGTAATAGCCTCTTGATTATCACACCAAATGTCATCAATAAAGATCCCTACGATACGATTCTTCCTACTTCTACTTTTCATAAAAGCATGAAAGTACATGGAATTAGCATCTCCTTGATTTAACCACAGATTCCTAAACTTTTAAAGAGCAAACTCTCCTTCATATTAGCCAAGGATCACCAATCAGCTAGTAATTTCTTCCATGAGAATCTCGGATTCAGAGACAACGTTTCCTCTTCCAAGTCCAACTTAAAAATATCATCTTTTAAATTCTTCAATTGCTTCTCCAGACAGCCAAAATTCTATCTATTCACACTTTGAGATCGAATTTCAAAAGTCTCAATTTCTCTTTCAGCATAAACGTCGACCACCCCCGAATGACCTTACTCCTCCAAAAGGAAAAGACCACATTGAAAACTCCTTATTATCCAACACCCATGACTAAACTTAAAGGGAAAAGGGCCAAAAGTAGGATTCAAGTATTGTAACACCAAAGGAAAAATGTAAGAACAGGATTGCAACTAAGAGGGGGGTGAATTAGTTGACTTAAAATTATAATAACTTTTTTCTACAAAATGTAAGAGTTAATGTGCAGCGGATAACATTGTAGAAAATAAACAAGTATAAAGTAAAGAGGAAAGGGAAAGGAGAGTACACAAGTATTTTATACTGGTTCACCTTCTTGTCGACCGAAGGCTACGTCCAGTACTCTTGCAGCACAAGAGATTTTCTACTAAATATTAAGAGTCGTAATTACAATATCTCACCTCGATATCTCTCTCTACCTTACACATTCACTAATATTTATACATTGGAAAACACTTTTCCAAGTCACTCTATCCCCTTTCTATTCACACCCTGTGAAAGAAAGATTGTTTGCAATGAATGAAGAATTACAACAATGGCTTTGGATTGCCTTTACAAGTATGAAATATTATATCACTTGCAATCCAATCAACTCTCTTTATATGTTTAATAATAATGCTCAATATATTTGTGAAAAACTTTTGTAGCAATTACTCAGAATAAATTCTCTATTGAAAGTTTAAGAGCTCA
>NW_017726056.1:0-2614 GCF_001865875.1 Lupinus angustifolius
GTCCTCAGTAATCGATTACTGACAATGGGTAATCGATTACCCAAACATACTATCCACTTAATTTTTAAATTCGATTTTGAGTAATCGATTACACCATTTGGGTAATCGGTTACTCAACTTTTGTAAAACTAGTAATCTGTTACTCAAATGCAGTAATGGATTACTGTGAGCAGTTTTAAGTTGGATAACTCTTTTTCTCTCACATGTAACTTGTTACTTGAATGAAGTAACCCGTTAGACATCTTTTCGAAAATTGTTTTAAGTATTTTCTAAGTGTTTCATTATTCTTTTAAAAATAGTTTGAGCATTACTACTTTGCATAAGTAAGAGTTTTAGGATAGAAGTACATATAGAGACTTAATGTAATCTTCTTGAAGCTTTATTCTTCTTTGTCTTCATAAGTATTCTTCCTTTTCTTCTTTTTGGTGATGTTGGTGTCTTCATTAAAACTGTGCCAAGGTCAGGAGCAAAGATCTTCTTCACAATCTCCCCCTTTTTGATGATGACAAACCAATATCTTCTTGACAGTGTAGTTTTCTGAATTTTCTGAGAGTAGCATACTTTGTGATATATCTTGACTTGTCTTGAGTATGCTCCCTCTATCTTGTATGCTCCCCCTTTCATTTGGAGTCAAGTGCCTAGAATAAATTTTGACAGAAAATACACTCTCCCAACTTTTCCCCCCCTTTTGACTTCATCAAAAAGTAGAAAAGCCAAGAGTCCGACACAAAGATATATAGCATACATGATGTATAGCACAGTATATAAAAATTAATGTAGTGCATAGTTAAGATATTTAAATTAAGATAAAGCATAAAACATCAAAAATAAACTTGTCCAGCAGCAAGAACATAAAAATAATCAACAACCAAGTAAAAATTTGTCCGAGATTAAAAATACAACCAGAAAAATCCTAACAATAGGTATACTAAGATTCAGGCTCCAAGTTGTCTTCAACTATATCCATGTCGTCCATCCTAGAGGAGAGGCAATGAAGTTCATATCGGATTTATTGATTCTGCGAGTCGAAAGCATCCATCCGGTTAGTGATGTAGCCTCGGAGAGAAACTAACTCATCCATAAACATTTGGTTTGAGGGCATGACAGCAGATGAGGACGATTGAGCATGAAACTTAGATGGTTGTGGTTCAGAAGGATTAGGTGCTTCAGGTTCAGATGGTTCAGCATCAGTAGTCAGCTTGTCGGTTCTATGAGTATAAGTGCGGGTTCTTAGGTCTTTGGTAAAGCCCATTTTGTGGATGACATCTACATCAATGTGGCTTTCTCGAAGATTCAGAGGCGTCTTTGTTTCACCAGTCATAGAAACTCCGAAATGCTGAAAAATTTTGGTTATAAAGATAGCATATGGCAAAGGGCTTTGAGTACCTCTAACGGTCCACATTTGTCTCATTATCATGAGAGTCCAATTGATATTGATATTAAACTTTATGGCATACATCAATTGGAGTTCTATGTCACTTATTTGAGAATGATTTGAAAACTTTGGTATAATGACATAGCTCAAGAAATAATTAATCAAATGTTCCTCTAGTTTGAGATATCCAGCAGATAGGATGTCTCGGTGTTTGACAGTCTCTCCAAAGCCTTGTTGCTTACACATTTCTATTTCCCTTTTCAAAAGTCGACATAACGAGTGATAAAAATCTTTTCGATCATAATTATCCCATTCACATACAAGGTCGAAACCTGTTATGTCACCTTGATAGGGTATGTTACATAACAATGAACTGAAAGTTTTTAGATCTAAAACAATGTCTTTTCCTTTATCATAGGATGTAAGACTATTTTTCCGAAAGTTAATGTTACAATAAAATACTCTCACAAGTTCGGGATAAATGTCGTTTGTTTCAGAACAAAAGTCAAAAAGTTTTTGTTGACGTAAGAGATAAGGGAAAAGAAAATCTTCAAACTCAAAATTATCAACATTCCATATTTAGGAGTAAAAATGGCGCGACCAAGGAAGTGTTCCTCAAATATCTTGCGTTCCTCATCATTAGCAAGAAGCCTTGTTAAGTCCAGAGGGATGCATTCCAAAGCAGTTGTTCCTTGACTCCTTTGAGTGGTATTGGAGCGTTGTTTCTTTGATTTAGAAGAGGAAGCCATAAATTTGGGATTTTGAAATTTTAGGTTTTTGGGTTTTGGAGATTTTGGGGGTTTTTGATTTGAGCCACTAATCACGAAAATGGTTGGTTAGAAGTGTTTAGAATCAAGAATGTGATATGAATGGACACAAAGATTACTCAAAATGGATTAAAAACAAGATTTTAGAGGTTGAGAAGCTTTGAGAAGAAGAGAACACAAGTTGAGTGACAGTTAAAAATTTCAGAAATTTCATATATAACGACATAGAGTAATCGGTTACTCATTTTGAGTAATCGGTTACTCAAAAAATAATTTTTAAAATTTTCAAACAGCAGCTTTGAGTAATCGATTACTCACTTTGGGTAATCGGTTACTGAAACACAATGTTTCTCCCTGTAATCAGTTACTCTCTAGTGTAATCGGTTACTCTCCAGTGTAATCGATTACTTACTCCAGAAAAACTTATTTTTAGGCAAAATTAAGCTATAAAAATGATTTTTAACCCAAAAAT